>NW_022436942.1:80835365-80839768 GCF_009761245.1 Sapajus apella | reverse complement strand
AAGAAAAGAATTATCCAGAAGTAGTAGCCAGTGCCTGTAATCCCAGCTACTCTGGAGGCTAAGGTAGGAGGATCGCTTGCACCCTATGATCACTCTCTGGATGATTTTCTATTTTTTTGTTCTGAGACGGAGACTTGATCTGTCGCAAGGCTGGAGTCCAGTGGCGTAATATCGGCTCACTGCAACCTCTGCCTCCCGGGGTTCAAGAGATTCTCCTGCCTCAGCCTTCCGAGTAGCTGGGACTACAGGCATGCACACCACCATACACAGTGAATTTTTGTATTTTTAGTATAGACAGGGTTTTGTCATGTTGGCCAGGATGGTCTTGATCTCCTGACCTTGTGATCCACCCACCTCGGCCTCCCAAAGTGCTGGGATTACAGGGGTGAGCCACCATGGCTGGCCTCCAGATGTTTTTCACAGAGAAAGCTATTATCTAATATAGGAGGTCTCAAATTTTTAGATCATAGGACTCCTTTACACTCTTAATTGTATGATTCCACTTGTATAAAATAGCTAGAATAAGCAAATTCACAGCAACAGAAAGTAGAGATAACAAGGGGCTGGGGGAAGAGAGGAAAGAGGAGTTACTGTTTCATGGCTACAGAGTTTCTGCTTAGGGTGATGAAAAAGTAGACAGAGAGGCCTCAGAGGCAATGCCACATATCACATCTACAACCATCTGATCTCTGACAAGCCTGACAAAAACAAGCAATGGGGAAAGGATTCCCTGTTTAATAAATGGTGTTGGGAAAACTGGCTAGCCATGTGCAGAAAGCAGAAACTGGACCCCTTCCTGACATCTTACACTAAAATTAACTCCAGATGGATTAAAGACTTAAACATAAGACCTAACACCATAAAAACACTAGAAGAAAACCTAGGCAAAACCATTCAGGACATAGGCATAGGCAAGGACTTCATGACTAAAACACCAAAAGCATTGGCAACAAAGGCCAAAATAGACAAATGGGATCTAATTAAACTCCAGAGCTTCTGCACAGCAAAAGAAACAATCATTAGAGTTGAACTGGCAACCAACTGAAAGGGGAAAAAAATTTGCAATCTACCCATCTGACAAACGGCTAATAACCAGAATCTACAAAGAGCTAAAACAGATTTACAAGAAAAAAACAAACCATTCAAAAGTGGGCGAAGGATATGAAGACACTTTTCAAAAGAAGACACACATGAAGCCAATAAACATATGAAAAAATGCTCATCACTGGTCATTAGAGAAAGGCAAATCAAAACCACATTGAGATACCAACTCATACCAGTTAGAATGGCGATCATTAAAAAATCTGGAGACAACAAGCTGGAGAAGATGTGGAGAAATAGGAACACTTTTACACTGTTGGTGGGAGTATAAATTAGTTCAACCATTGTGGAAGACAGTGTGGCAATTCCTCAAGGACCTAGAAATAGAAATTCCATTTGACCCAGCAATCTTCATTACTGGGTATATATCCAAAGGATTATAAATTGTTCTATTATGAAGACACATGCACATGTATGTTCATTGTGGCACTGTTTACAATAGCAAAGACCTGGAACCAACCCAAATGCCCATCGATGATAGACTGGACAAGGAAAATGCGACACATATACACCATGGAATACTATGCAGCCATAAACAATGATGAGTTTGTGTCCTTTGTAGGGACATGGATGAATCTGGAAACCATCGTTCTCAGCAAACTGACACAAAAACAGAAAATCAAACACTACATGTTCTCACTCATAGGCAGGTGTTGAACAATGAGAACACATGGACACAGGGAAGGGAGCATCACACATACACACTGGGGTCTGTTGGGGAGGACCAGGGGAGGGACAGTGGTGGGTAGGGAGTTGGGGAGGGATAACATGGGGAGAAATGCCAGATATAGGTATAGATGGGATGGAGGCAGCAAACCACATTGCCATGTATGTACCTACGCAACAATCCTGCATATTCTGCACATGTACCCTAGAACCTAAAGTACAATAAAATATATATTTAAAAAAAAAGAAAGAAAAAGTAGAGGTGATGGCTGCATAACACTGAAAATGTAAATAACACCACTGATTTACAAACAAAATAATTGTTAACATGAAAAATTTTGTTATATGTATTTTACCACAATTAAAAATTAATAATGCATCTGGGCACGGTGGCTCATGCCTATAATCCCAGCACTTTGGGAGGCTGGGGTGGGAGGACTGCTTGAGGCCAGGAGTATGAGACCAGCCTGGCCAACATGGCAAACCCCGTCTCTACTAAAAATATAAAAACTAGCTAGGTATGGTGGCATGGACCTGGAGTCTTAGCTACTTGGAAGGCTGAGGCATGAGAATCTCTTGAGCCCAGGGGGCAGAGGCTACAGTGAGCCAAGATGGTGCCACTGCACTCCAACATGGGCAACAGAGCAAGCCTCTGTCTCAAAAACAATAATAATAATAATAATGCAACATACCAAAAAATCATTGAATTGTATACTTTAAATGGATTAATTGTATGGTAAGTAAATTATATCTCAATACTACTGCTGTGAGAGAGATGAAGAGAGAGAGCGAAGGAAAACCAGCATCTCCAGTCCCTAAGGCTAGTGGAGAAAACTTTCTTTTTGGGATGGACTCTCACTCTGTCACCCAGGCTGGAGTGCGGTGGTGTGATCTTGGCTCACTGCAACCTCCACTCCCCAGGTTCAAGTGATTCTCATGCCTCAGCCTCCTGAATAGCTGAGACTACAGGCATGTGCCACCACACCCAGCTAATTTTTTGTATTTTCAGTAGAGACGGGGTTTCACCATGTTAGCCAGAATAGTTTCGGTCTCCTGACCTCATGATCCGCCCGCCTCAGCTTCCCAAAGTGCTGGGATTATAGGCATGAGCCGCTGTGCAGAAAACTTTGAGGGACAAATGCACTGATTGGTCAAGTAATAATGTTTAACGTGGCTCAACATGTTTACCTGTAAGCTAGCAACCTCTTTAAATAGTTTCAACATTTCTTCACATTCGTCCTTCTTCTGCAGATTATCTGTAATTAAATTTTTAAAAATTATAGCAAACATACAAATTTCTCTTATTATCAGAACTTTAAAAAGAAATTTTAAGGCAGGACATGGTGGCTCACGGCTGTAATCCCGGCACTTCAGGAGGCCGAGGCGGATGGATCACAAGGTCAGGAAGTTGAGACCGTCCTGACCAACATGGTGAAACCCCATCTCTTAAAAAAAAAAAAAAAAAAAAAGAAAAGAAAAGAAATGTTAGTTAGCTTTAGTTCTCTCACCTCAAGTCTTCAGTAGTTTTTTTCAGATGCTGAGATACAATAACTAAGCACAAAAAGAAATCTAATTTGAAAAAAATCTAATTATTATTATTATTTTTAGACGGAGTTTTGCTCTTGTTGCCCAGGCTGGAGTGTAACGGCGAGATCTCGGCTCACTGCAACCTCCGCCTCCCAGGTTCAAACGATTCTCCTGCCTCAGCCTCCCAAATAGCTGGAATTACAGGTGCATGCCAGCATGCCCGGCTAATTTTTGTATTTTTAGTAGAGACGGGGTTTTAGTATGTTGGTCAAGCTAGTCTCGAACTAGTCTCGAACCTCATGATGTACCCGCCTTGGCCTCCCAAAGTGCTGGGATTACAGGCATGAGCCACCATGCCCAGCTAATTATTCTTTCAGGAGATAGAAAACAGAAGTTTATGGGTCACAAGAAAGAGTCATTTTTCTGAAATAAATTGTAGCTTCCTTTTTTTCCCCTGGAAAGTTATTTTCTTAACTGTTTTATTTAGCTTTTAGTTCAAATGGCTTTCCCTCCGAACATAACCAAGTGATAAATGAGCAAGGAGTGCCAGACACCAAGGAAATCTAGTCTAGCACTAAATAGTAACTGAAGCATATAAACAAACGATAGGTTGATTTTGCATGCGTCTGTTCTTACATTGCTGATAAAGAAATAAAGGAAGAAAGACTTTTCATGAAGCAAAATAGGTAAGATCAATAAAGACAATCAGAGCCAGAAAAACTGTGAATGTGGTGACAGTTGTCATTTATGCCTCCTTCTGAAGAGGATGAGCTCTGGAACAAAACTGAGATGAGAAAACAGAGGTAAAAGATACCTTTCTGAATGTCACACAGTATCTTAAGAATGTCCACAGATGTCTTCGCTACAGACATTCTCCAGGCCTTGCCCTAAAAATAAGTAAATAAAAGAAAATCTACTTTCTTTTCTGGTCACTTCAGTAGATCACATACAAATACATAAAAACCACAGCAGCAGAAAAGACAATCAGAGAAATGAATCGTTAATGAGCGTCAGATGGGGTAGACATGAAAAACTCCGGTATAAACTCCTGGATATATGATTTATAAATACCAAAGAATATGCAACTCTCCCAAATAACCTTTCAGCTA
>NW_022436942.1:80789740-80835265 GCF_009761245.1 Sapajus apella | reverse complement strand
TTCAAATATTTTCATAACGGGAGCAGTTCAAGCTGGTAGTTAAGAATACAGACTACAGCATTAGACAGTTTGAGCTGAGGTTCTGCTCCTTTCTAACAACCTTGGGAAGACGGCATTTACCTTAATATTTTAGTTTTTGAACTTAGTATATAAGGAGACAACAGTAGGAACTACTTTACAGCTTTGTTATGAACATGAAGTAGATAAAGTATTTAACCTAACACCTATTGCATAGTAAATATTAGGTGTTTAAAAACAACATTTTCCAAAAGGCAAAAACATTATTGAAATAGACTGAGTGAAGTTGGGAAGCATCTATCCTTAGGGGTTTAAAAATCCAACGATTGGCCAGGTATGGTGGCTCACGCCTGTAATCCCAGCATTTTGGAAGGCCAAGGAGGGGGGATCACTCGAGGTCAAGAGTTTGAGACCAGCCTGCCCAACATGGTAAAACCCCCATCTCTACTAAAAATACATAAATTTGCCAGGTGTGTTGGTGCACGCCTGTGAGGCAGGAGAATTGCTTCAACCCAGAAGGCATCGGTTGCAGTGAGCCAAGATCGAGCCACTGCACTCTAGCCTGAGCGACATAGCAAGACTCCGTCTCAAAAAAGAAAAAAAAAGAAAACCTAACTACTGGGCATGGTGGGTGCATGCCTGTAATCCCAGCTCTTGGGAGGCTAAGACTAGGAGAGAACTTAAACTCAGGAGTTCGAGACCAGTCTGGGCAACATATCAACATCTCATCTCCTATATATAATACTAAAAAAGGAGAAAAATTAAAAATCAGTAAAAATTCAACTATCCTGGAAAAATCAAGTATTTGGTTCCCTATCTGCAAAGAAATAAACTCTCTTAAAACCATTTCTAAGTTTCAATGTTCTAAGATTACACAGCTTTATATAGGTTCTTTAGCTGATATTACGATTTGATAACAATTATGTCCTATATAACAAAAAATATTGTTTATATTGCAAGGCATTATAGAAACCTTTCACGTACAACAGCTACTTTAAGACACCCTCCAACCTGCAGCTCCCAGGTCATTCTGTGCGGGCTCAAGGAGCCATTCCAAGGCAGCCACAATTGTTTATTTCCTAGTAGTAAATTTACGCAGGAATTTAATACAAGGCCACCCTTGCAGTGAGAATGGAAGATCTTCCCATGTGTAAGTCCATCTTTTCTATCCTTTTTTTTTTTTTTTTTTTGAGACGGAGTTTCGCTCTTGTTACCCAGGCTGGAGTGCAATGGCGCGATCTCGGCTCACCGCAACCTCCGCCTCCTGGGTTCAGGCAATTCTCCTGCCTCAGCCTCCTGAGTAGCTGGGATTACAGGCATGCGCCCCCATGCCCAGCTCATTTTTTGTATTTTTAGTAGAGATGGGGTTTCACCATGTTGACCAGGATGGTCTCAATCTCTTGACCTCGTGATCCACCTGCCTCAGCCTCCCAAAGTGCTGGGATTACAGGCGTGAGCCACCGCGCCCAGCCTCTATCCTATTAATAGTCATAAAAATTGGATTTACTTATATTTTACTTAATGAAAATCCCACCTCTTTAGAATGATCTGGCTCTTCTTGTAACGCCAATCGTGCCCATATGATGACTCTTTCCGCAGTTTTCTCAGCTTCAGCAGGAGGCAAAGACTTCAACAGAAGGAGACAGTCTTCACCCTATAAAAAGGGTTTGAAAGAAAGAAAAAACAGCTGGTCTTTGCAAAGGACAATGTGGACTTCCTTCTTTCCTTTCTACTTAAAGATGAAAATACATCATTTGGAAAAATAGACTATGGTTCAATGTTTAATAATCTGAAAATCCATTTTTATTTAAGTTCTGGGATACATGTGCAGAACGTGCAGGCTTGTTACATGTGCCATGATTTGCTGCACCCATTAACCTGTCAACCACGTTTTAAGCCCTGCATGCATCAGCTAACCATCCTGCCGCTGAAAATCCATTTTTAATGACAGCAAACAATCAAATAAATTTAAAATATAAAATATGATCCTAAGTACTGAAGATTTAATTCCTAGGCATTACTATGATTATAGAATTATATAAAAATAATGACACTTAAAAACACAATAGGCTGGGCACAGCAGCTTACACCGGTAATCCCAGCACTTTGGGAGGCTGAGGCAGGCAGACTACTTGAGGTCGGGAGTTTGAGACTAGCCTGGCCAACATGGTGAAACCCGGCTACCGCACTCCAGTCTGGGAAATGAAGTGGGACCCTGTCTCAAACAAACAAACAAACAAACAAACAAACAAACAAAGAAGCCGTATGAAATGACAACATAAAACTTACAAACCTGTTCTCTATCAATCAGGTCAATAATTCTTAGACTGTAGATCTCATCATCAGACAACATAAACGCTTGGGCCACCTTTAAAGCATCTTCTAAAGAAGATGGGACATCTTGTTTGAGAATATATCTAACCACCCCCTGAAACAGACAATATGCACATTTCTTTGTTATGAATACTCACAGAGAACCAAGAAATCATTTGCCTGTAAGAGCAAAGTGGCCAAAAAATTAAAATATTGCAGCAGGTCAAGCACAGTGGGTCCTGCCTATAATCCCAACACTCTGGGAGTCTGACACAGGTGAATCACAAGGTCAAGAGATCGAGACCATCCTGGCCAACATGGCGAAACCCTGTCTCTGTTAAAACACAAAAATTAGCTGGGTGTGGTGGCATGTGCCTGTAGTTCCAGCTACTCAGGAGGCTAAGGCAAGTTGAGTGAGCTGAGATCGCGCCACTGCACTCCAGCCTGGCGACAGAGTGAGATTCTGTGTCAAAAAAAAAAAAGGGGGCAGCAAAAAACTAAATTGTATTCAAGATTAAAACATGATTTATATTCTGATAATTCCACAGTCCTGTCTTCTTTCTTCTTTAGCTTCTTCATTTTACTATTTGGTGTCTTTAATACTCTCATAAATAACTGAACACTTTTTAATATTATATCTAACAAAAGTAATGTAGTGAAAAAACCTGGCTCTATTAGCCTCCTAGAATATAAAATCCTCCTTAAATTTCCCATGTTGCCCTAGAAATGAAAGGAAAGAGAAAAAAAACTCTTCAAAGAGTGTACTTACCATTATTTCCTTGTTTAAGAGATTCACCTCTCTTATTCCATAGCCTCGTAAAAGTTTTTTCATCTCCATTAGCGTGTAACTTTCCTGTAATAACTTGACTCTGAAAGCAAATTTATCGATATTAACATGGATCGTAAGGGACACAGTAAACAATATAAGAACATAAATGAATGTCAACTCAAAACACGTTTCTCCAAAGCACAAAATCATTTGTTTGGTAGACTGTAATCTTACTTGGGATGGTCCATTTCGAGGTGCTGCTTCACCAGCTGCTCCACAGCTGCACTCCAAGGAACCACTGCTGCATACATGATCTTGAGCACTGCATCAAATATGAGCTACAAAGAGATGCACGCATGGACAAGAAACAGCCCTCAGGTTTACGATGCATGTAAGTGAACAGCACAGGTTAATGAGCAGAGCTCTTACATCAACCACATGGTAGTTTGAAAATATTTCATCCACTCACTGGAAAACCATATAGTTTTTCAGTTTTCACATACAGAGAACAATTTGACTATTTAGAAAAATTCAGAAGAGTATTTTGCCTACCGTAAGCTAAGAATGCAGCTTGATTGCTTTCTAGGGTCTTGACAATGTCTGGGATTTTTTTTTTTTTTTTTTTTTTTTTGACGCAGCGTTGTATTCCCATTGCCCAGGCTGGAGTGCAGTGGTGCAATTATGGCTCAGTAGAGCCTCAACTTAATGAACTCAGGTGATCCTCCCACCTCAGCCTCCCAAGTAGCTAGGGCTACCAGTGTGCACCAACACACCCAGCTAATTTTTGTATTTTTTTGTAAAGAGAGGGTTTTGCCATGTTGCCCAGGCAGGTCCCAAACTCCTATGCTCAGGCGATCTGTCAGCCTTGGCTTCCAAAAGTGCTGGGATTACAGGCATAAGCCATTGTGTCCAGCCTCAGTCTCTGGTTTAAAAGCAGTTTTCATTATTTTATTTATATTTTATAGTGGTAACTAATAACAGTGCCAAGTTAAAATAAAGGCACATTACAACATATTTAAAAATGTCTCATATTGCAGGGAATAACTGAAAAAGAAAAGTCAAGTCTCCATGTTTGCATAACCACAGAAAAGCCTGAAAAGGTATGCATGGAGGTTCTCCTAGGGGTGGAAATGAGAAAACAATCACTTTTTATTTTCTGAAATTAAAGAAAACAGATGCTTTAGGAGGACAAAGAGGGCAAGATCACTTGAGCCCAGGCGTTCGAGATCAGCATGGGAAACATGGGGAAACCCTGTCTCTACAAAAAATACAAAAATTAGCCAGTCGTAGTGGCACGTGCCTATGGTCCCAACTACTCAGAAGGCTGAGGTGGGAGGATCCCTTCAGCCAGGGAGGTTGAGGCTGCAGTGAGCCATGACCATGTCACTATACTCCAGCCTGGGCAACAGAGCCAGACCCCATCTCAAACAAAAACAAATATGTGTCAGTTTTATGAAGAGAAAAAAGCTTTCAGAAAAGATCTAATGCTCAAAAGCAAAATGCATACGGTCACTATTTACTTACGTCAGTGTCAGATAAACACCCTATTACTGCCATGGCCTTTGCTTCCCATGCTGTTTCAAAAAGTGATGTGGACTTTGATATGGACTTTGAGCTGCATCTCTTCAGTAAATCCTAAAAAGGGATAAACACATATGTTTTTTAAAAATTCATGCCACATACAGCTAGATACAGATATATGGTCTTGATAGATGAGTTTTAAAAAAAAAACCTAAAATTCAAATTAGTCATGAATGTTGAACAATGGCCTAAAAATATAAAACTACCAAAACATTAGCCTTTAGTTTTATATGGTACAGAAAATTTAAGAATGAAACACTCTTGAAGAATCTACAAATAAGATTATTGTAGCACATTAATAATGTTGACAAGAAATAACTGCTAATATTTACTGAGCTTGTGCTGCTATGATCTCAAAATAGCCCTTTGAAGAAAGTACTGTGAAAGGAAAATATCTTGGGCCCCCAAAATCACTAAGGAAAACTTCGGCTGGAAACTGCTTAGGGCAAATCTGCCTCTCATTCTATCAATGTTACCCCTCTGTTCACTGAGATAGCTGTGTATCTGACTGCCTTCTTTGGAAAGGCTAATCAGAAACTCAAAAGAATGTAACCGTTTGTGTATCACCTATCTGTGACCTGGAAGCTCCCCCACCTTGGAGTCTTCCTGCCTTTGCTTCAAGTTGCCCCACCTTTCCAGACCAAACCAATGTACTTCTTACATTTGCTGATCGATGTCTCATGTCTCCCTAAAATGTATAAAACCAAGCTGTGCCCAAACCACCTTGGGCACATGTCATCAAGACTTCTTGAGGCTGTGTCATGGGTGCGTCCTCAACCTCGGCAAAATAAACTTTCTAAATTAACTGAGACCTGTCTCAGTTTTCTGAGTTTACAGTCCTAATATATCACTTTTTGCTCAAGAGAGTTAGTAGCACAATTAACCCACATTCTTAACCAATTCAATATGTTGCATGAGTCCGACTAATAAAGCATATGACATTCCTTAAAGTTAAATATTTACTACAGTGCTACACCGCATAGATCCAAGAAGTAAGACTAGATCTAAAGGAAAAGTTACCTCTATGTACAGCAAGAGAAGCTCCTCCTCCTGCAAGTCATGTTCCCTCATGTAAACTCTTATAAACTTCTCTAGGACGGAGGGAATAAGCTCTGGGGCCAGCACTTTATCAAACATTCGGAACACTATGCTGGTTGTATTTTCCTGGATGCCAAAAGAAAGATGGCATAAACACAGACTCTACCCATAATTTGATATACAAAATAATTATTATGACCTTGGACTTTACCTTCTCAAAATCAGACAGGGCTAATTTGCAGTTGTATTTCCTATGCAAGGTGATCAACTCTCGCAAGTTATTTACCAAAGACCTTAGCTGACATACTTCCTCTGTGTTCTGATAATCCTTCTAAAACAAAAGTGTTAAAGTTGTTACGGATATAAAAGAAAAGTTTGAGAGGGAAATGGAATCAGGATTCTTTCAGATAAAATAAGAAATGACCCTGGTTATGTACACAAGAGGAAATCTGCAACTTTACTGTGTATACTTGGATTTTTCAGAATCCAAGTATATACAGTACACAGCATCATTTGGCTAGCACCCAGTATTCCATCTATCTATAGAGATTATATATCACAACCAGATATAAAGGTATAACATTTCCTAAAATTACATACGAGGAACACAACCTTCAATATTGATAAAAGTTAACCAACAGGGAACAGATAAAAACAATGTTTTACAGCAAGAGGAAAAAGCTCATATATAGAAAAGTTGACTTGATAGATACAACCTTTGAAAACTAATACTAGGCCAGGTTAGGTGGCTCAAGCTTGTAATCCTAACACTTTGGGAGGCCGAAGAGGGCAGATCACCTGAGGTCAGGAGTGCAAGACCAGTCTGACGAACATGGTGAAATCCTGTCTCTACTAAAAACACAAAAATTATCCAGATGTAGTGGCACACACCTGTAATCCCAGCTACTTGGGAGGCTGGGGCAGGAGAATTGCTTGAACCCAGGAGTGGGAGGTTGCAGTGAGCCAAGATCGTGCCACTGTACACCAGCCTGGGCAACAGAGCAAGACTGTCTCAAAAAAGAAAAGATTAATTTTTTTCTTTTTTTTTGGAGATGGAGTCATGCTCGGCTCACTGAAACCTCTGCCTACCAGGTTCAAGCAATTCTTTTGCTACAGGCTCTCAAATAACTGGGACTACAGGCACCTACCACCATGCCTTTTTTTTTTTTTTTGTATTTTTACCAGAGACAGGGTTTCACCATGTTGATCAGGCTGGTCTTGAACTCTTGACCTCAAATGATCCACCCGCCTTGGCCCCCCAAAGTGCTGGGATTACAGGCATGAGACACAGTGCCAAGCCAAGATTTATTTTTCAAAGGACTGTCAAAAGCTGCTAAGGCAGAAAAATCCCAATTATACCACTTAGCAGAATATTTATATAGTTCCCCTTCTGGTTGGTTCAACATAGAAAAAGTGCTCATTAAAATAGGTTGAGGGGGGCCAGACACATTGGCTCATACCTATAATCCCAGCACTTTTTGAGACCCAGGAGGGTGAATAATTTGAGGTCAGGAGTTTGAAGAACAGTCTGACCAACTTGTTAAAACCCTGGCTCTACTAAAACTCCAAAAAAATTTGTCAGAAGTGGTGGCGGGTACCTGTAGTCCCAGCTACGTGGGAGGCTGAGACAGACTTGTTTGAACCCAGGAAGTGGTGGTTGCAGTGAGCTGAGATTGCACCACTGTGCTCCAGCCTGGGCGACAGGGTGAGACTCCATCTCAAACAACCAAACAAAAAATGGGTTGAGGGGGCTGGGCACCATAGCTCACACCTATAATTCCAGCACTTTGGGAGGCCCAGGTGGGTGGATCGCTTAGCCCGGGAGTTCAAGACCAGCCTTAGCAACATGGCAAAACCTTGTCTTTACGAAAAACACACAAATCAGTCAGGCGTAGTGATGCGCACAGGTAGTCCCAGCTACTTAGGAGGCTGAGGTGGGAAGATCACTTGAGCCCAGGAAGTTGAGGGTGCAGTGAGCTGGAATGTCGCACCACTACATTCCAGCCTGGACAACAGAGTGAGGCCTTGTTTCAAAAATAAATAAATAAAATAGGTTGAAGTTGTAACACAAATATCAGAAAGGAAAAAAAAAAAACAATTTTCTTTCATGTGGATTTGAAAGGCACAAAACAAAGGAACAAAAAAACAGAAAGTTTAAGAAGATGATATATTTATTTCCAGATACTTCACCTACATGCAGACAAACGCTGTCAGGTAAATTGACTGTTTGATTACTAAAAATCTGTTTTCCACAACATACCAAGGAAATCCACCGCCAAGAAGATGCCAATCCCAACTCATCTGGTTTTTCTGCTGTGAAAAATAGCTCTGCCAACTGAAGTCCATTTTCTGGCCAATTTGCCTTTAAAAAATATTACAGGCAGTTCAAAACAATGTTTTATGCTGTTGGAAGTGTGAAAAATGCCTTTTTACTGTTAATTAAATCAGCATTACCTTATCAGTTAATTCAAGGTTCCTGGCTGCTTGTTCCAACCATTTTGCAAGAATTATCTGAAACAGATTATTTAAAAACAAAATTCTTAATGGATAATCACTGATGTAACTAAAAACCTCCATGATTTTTTTTTATTCCTTTAGAAATTTATTTTGTCCATAATTGTCTTATCTATAATTGTCTTTTTTTTTTTTTTGTGGGTACACAGCAGGTGTACATACTTGTGGAGTATATGAGATGTGTTAATACAGGCATGATATGTGAAATAATCACATCATGGAGAATAGGGTATCCATTCCCTTTGTGTTACAAACAATCCAATTACACTCTTTTAGTTTTTTTTTTTTTTGAAACGGAGTCTTCCTCTGTCTCTCAGGCTGGAGTGCAGTGGTTCAATCTTGGCTCACTGCATCTTCCCCCTCCCAGGTTCAAGTGATTCTTCTGCCTCAGCCTCCCCAGTAGCTGGGACTACAGGTGCTTGCCACCATTCCCGGATAATTTTTGTATTTTTATTAGAGACAAGGTTTCACCACATTGGCCGGGCTGGTCTCGAACTCCTGACCTCGTGATCCACCTGCCTCAGCCTCCCAAAGTGCTAGGATTACAGGCATGAGCCACTGCGCCTAGCCTCTTTTAGTTATTTTTAAATGTAGAATTTTTTTTTCCTTTTCCAGTAATGGCTATAAGCAATAAATGTAGAATTAAGTTATTATTGACTATAGTCACTCTATTGTGCAATCAAAGAGCATGTCTTATTCATTCTTTTTTTTTTTTTTTTTTTTTTTTTTTTTTTTAAGATACAGAGTTTCACTTGTGCTCCTTCTGGAGTACAATGGCTCAATCTCAGCTCACTGCAACCTCCTGGGTTCAAGCAATTCTCCTGCCTCAGACTCCCAAGTAGCTGGGATTACAGGTGCATGCCACCACACCCGGCTAATTTTCGTATTTTTAGTAGAGACAGGGTTTCACTATGTTGGTCAGGTTGGTTTCAAACTCCTGACCTCAGGTGATCCACCCACCTCAGCCTCCCAAAGTGATGGGATTACAGGTATGAGCCACCACACCCAGCTTCATTCTTTCTAAATATTTCTTTTATAGCCATTAACCATACCCACTTCTCCCTGATCACCCTGCAACCCTTCCAAGCCTCTGGTAACCATCCTTCTACTCTCTATGTCCATGAGTTCAACTGTTTTGATTTTTAGATCCCACAAATAAGTGAGAACATACAATGTTTGTCTTTCTGTGCCTGGCTTATTTCACTTAACATAATAATCTCCAGTTCCATCCACGTTGTTGCAAATGACAGAATCTCATTCTGAACCACTATAATTGTCTTTTAAGAGACAATTTAATTAACACTGGTGTTAGTTAACTAACTGTTCAACTAGCTGGTGTTAATGTGACTTAATCTTCAATGACCTAATGTAAAATATGAAATAAAGTCCTCAAGAGTGGAAATAATTAAGACAACTCACCTGTCCTTCAGGCACAGTCCTTCTTACAAATGGAATCACATCATTTTTAAACCATGGGCACAGCTTTTGCAAAGAGACTGGTGCAGAAATTGAGTTAAGCAAGCTCTCCAGCATTTTCACATCAAATCTGCTTTCAAAGTTTGCCTAAGTTGTAAGGAGTGAGAAATTAATATCAGACAAATTTAAACCAGAAGCCTCCCAAATGTTTGACAAAGACATTTTAGGAAGTGATTTTAAGGAATAGCCTACTGATTTAATAAAGAGCACTAAAGGAGACTTACACTATGCAAATGATTCTAGTTGGGAGCTGTGCAGTGCATGAAATGTCATGGCATTGAATGCCAAATAATGTATCAAGTTGCAGAGGAACCAGCAAAGAGAGTATTCTAAGGAAAACTTAACTGGAGATGACAGTAGGAATTCTAACAAGCAATGTGGCCATTAATGGCATCATGACAAGTTATGACTTTTTGGATCTAATGTTCTAGGCCAACCTTAAAGGGATAAAGACAAGCAATTTCGAGGGGAAATTTTTTCCTACAATCTGAGCTGCAGTAGCAACATCTTCTCCACCAGGGCTACATTAGAAAGCCCACTAATAGGCCGGGCGCAGAGGCTCACACCTTGGGAGGCCGAGGTGGGTGGATCACCTGAGGTCAGGCGTACAAGACCAGCCTGGCCATCATGGTGAAACCCCATCTTAAAAAAAAAAGCCCACCAATAAATCACATAATAATATGTTGCCTTTTGAGCTAAGATTAGGAGTTAGACGACTCTTTTTTGGTTAACTTTTATTTGAAGTTCAGCACTGTTAAGTGTAGGTTTGTGGTATAAGTGTAGGTTTGTTACGTAGGTGAACTTGTGTCAAGAAAGTGTGTTGTACAAATTATTTCATCACCCAGCAATTAAGCCTATTAACCATTTAGGTATTTTTCCTGATCCTTTATCTGTTCCCACCCTCCACTCTCAGAAAGACACCAGTGTGTGCTATTTCCCTCTATGCGTCCATGTGTTCTCATCATTTAGCTCCCAAGAATCTAGACTCTTAATGATTGGATAAAATAAGGTTATACTGTATCCTCACAGTACATAGTACTTCTTCTGATTTAATATCATTAAAGGACAATTTTCTCTGGGAAAAGTCTCTTTTTTTTTCTTTTTTCTGAGACAGAATGCCATTCTGTTATCCAGGCTGGAGTGCAATGGCATGATCTTGGCTCACTGCAACCTCCATTTCCCAGGTTCAAGAAATTCTCCTGCCTCAGCCTCCCGAGTAGCTGGGACTACAGGAACATGCCACCATGCCCAGCTAATTTTTGTATTTTTGGTAGAGACAGTGTTTCACCATGTTGGCCAGGCTGGTCTCAAACTCCCGACCTTAAGTGATCCACCTACCTCGGCCTTCCAAAATGCTGGGATTACAGGAGTGAGCCAATGTGCCTGGCCAATGGGCAAAGACCTTTTTATCCCCTTGCCCTTCGCAAACAAAAGCAAGTCATATTTTAGCAACCAATCAAAATACACCCCATCACCCAGTCACACTTGCGCTCTGTTAGCTTCCAACATTGATTCAATCACCTAACTCAGGAGCTACAAAGCTGTTAAGGAAAAAATGTGAAACATGTTACCCGATGTCGAAGCCAAAGGTACTGTGCACAAACAAGGTTTCCTTCTCTTAGCTGTAAAAAAATATCTTTAAGTTCATCTTCATTATTTAGAAATTCAATCCAAGAACTGCCACTGAATAGACAAAGAAGGGAAAAAAGTTAGTTAAAAAAAAATTAAGGTTATACCTTTTAAGTGCTTATCTTTATATGCATTTTAATTAGTTTTGTTCTTCATAAAGTTAAAAACAGTGCAGAGTACATTTCCTTCTTATCTTAGACCCTACAACTCCTGTCATCTTCCCCAGAGCAATGCAACTTTTTGTAGGGCCTTCCTCAGATAATCACTACATGTAGAAATAATTATTTTTCATTCTTGTTTTTGCTTTTTGAAGATGTGATCTCGCTTTGTTGCTCAGGCTGGAATTGAATTTCTGGGTTCATGCAATCCTCCCATCTCAGCCTCCTGAATAGATGGGATTACAGGCATTTTTATTGTATTTTATTTTTTTTAAGATGAAGTCTCACTTTGTGGCCCAGGCTATAGTGAAGTGGAGTAAATCTCGGCTCACTGCAACCTTTATCTCATTGGTTTGAGAAATTCTCATGCCTCAGCCTCCCAAGTAGCTGGAATTACAAGCATGAGCCACGATTGGCACTACAAAAAGAGCCAGATCATTCTAAAGAGGTGAGATTTTCACTAAGTAAAATATAAGTAAATCCAATTTTTATGTCTATTAATCAATAGGATGGAAAAGATGAACTTACACATATGAAGATCTACCTCTCTCACTGCTAGGGTGGCCTAGTGAAAAGAGTCCTGGGTAAATTTACTGCTAGAAAGACAAACAATTAGGGCTGCCTTGGAGCAGCTTCTTGCGCTCACACAGAATGACCTGGGAGCTGCACGTTACAGGGTGTCTTGGAATAGCTGTTGTAGACGAAATTGTTCTGTAATGTCTTGCAATATAAACTATGTTTTGTATTATATAGGACAAAATTACTACTGTTAAATACTAATGTCAGTTACAGAATCCATATAAATCTATATAATCTTAGATATCTTGAAACTTAGAAATGGTTTTCCTTTTTTTTTTCCTTTAAGATAGAGTCTCACCCTGTCCCCCAGGTTGGAGTGCAATGGCATGATCTTGGCTCACTGCAACCTCTGCCTCCCAGGTTCAAGTGATTCTCCTGCCTCAGCCTTCCCCGAATAGCTAAGATTACAGGTGCATGGAAATTTCTGTATCTTTAGCAGAGTCAGGGTTTTACCATGTTGGCCACAACTGGTCTCGAATTCCTGACCTTGTGATCCGCCCACCTAGGCCTCCAAAAGTGCTGGATTACAGGCATGAGCTACACGCCCAGCCATGACTCAGAATTTTTTTTTTTGAGACAGAATCTTGTTCTGTTGCCCAGGCTGGAGTGCAGTGGCACGATCTCAGCTCACAGCAACCTCCACCACCCAAGTTCAAGCATTCTCTAGCCTCAGCCTCTCGAGTAGCTGGGACTGCAGGTGCGCACCACCATGCCCCGATAATTTTTGTATTTTTAGTAGAAATGGGGGTCACTATGTTGGCCAGGCTGGTCTCAAACTCGTAATCTGCCCACCTCAGCCTCCCAAAGTACTGGGATTACAGGCGTGAGCCACTGCAACCAGCCAGAAATGGTTTTAAGAGAGTTTACTTCTTTGAAGATAAGGAACCAAATACTTGATTTATCCAGAATAGCTAGATTTTTACTGAGCCTAAGAAGTTGAGGCTGCCGTGGGCTATTATTGTGCCACTGTACTCTAACCTGGGTAACAGAGCAAGACGCTGTCTCAAAAAAAAAAAAAAAGGAATGACAACAAGGATGTTCAGCCAGTTTTGTTGCTGGAAAGACAGTATTTCCCATCACTCAACACCCCCCCAATAGAAACACAAATCATGAAGAGGAATGCTATAGCTTTTATGACATTCAAAATTTCTATGTAACTTATAATCTAAAAAAATTTTTTGTTTGTTTTGAGATCAAGTCTTGTGCTGTCACCCAGGCTGGGGTACAGTGGTGTGATCTCGGCTCATTGCAACCTCCACCTCCCCAGTTAAAGCAACTCTATTGTCTCAGCGTCCCTAGTAGCTGAGATTACAGGTGTTTACCACAACACCTGGCTCATTTTTGCATTTTAGTAGAGACGAAATATCGCCATGTTGCCAGGCTGGTCTCAAGCTCTTGACCTAGGTGATACACCCGCCTCTGGCTCCCAAAGTGCTGGGATCACAGGCGTGAGACACCATTCCTGGCCAAAAAAATTTTAACAGGGAATATACACACCTGAATTTTTCTGGTCCAAATGCTCCATAAAAGGTAGTCAGTTTTGCATGAGCTCTTAGCACCTGAAGAAAAAATAATTTAATAATCTGAATTTATATGCAATAATATTGAAATGTAAAAACACTAAAAATTAATCATTACGTTTCACATGTAAATACACATTCACATTTTATCTCACATCACAACTCAATTCCCATAGGCCTTCCTTTATTTAATACACATACACACACAAAACAAGAGATTTAAAATTTCCAATTACATCCAATTATAAAGGCACACATACATTAATTATAGGTACTGTTTTTTTTTTTTTAAGACAAAGTTTCACTCTTGTAGCCAGGCTGGAGTGCAGTGGCGCAATCTCAACTCACTGCAACTTCTGCCTCCCAAGTTCAAGTTATTCTCCTGCCTCAGCCACCATGCAGCTGGGATGACAGGCGCCTGCCACCACTCCAGCTAATTTTTGTATTTTTGGTAGAGACAGGGTTTCACCATGTTGGCCAGGCTGCTCTCAAACTCCTGACCTGAGGTGATCCACCCACCTGGGCGTCCCAAAATGCTGGGATTACAGGTGTGAGCCACCAAGCCCAGCCTATAGGTACTCTTTAAAATCAGTTTTCTCACTGATTTCTAAGTTCTTATGGCCAAATCCAGCTGGATTACAGTATTTACTTTGAACTAAGAATTTAAATATCTATATGCACACATGCATGCACACATGTATTTTGGCATCATCATAATCATCATCACAGTTTATCTTCATTTGAATGTTTAGCAGGTACCAGGTACTATGCACAACAGTTTATAGGAATTATTTCCTTTGATCCCAAAATGACCTTATAAAGTATGTACCTATTATGATTTTGCAGATAAGAAAGCTGAGGTATTAAAATAACTTGCTCTTGATAAAATATGGGCCTATCTTGAATAGAAAACATATTATAAAGGTATATTCACCCACATATTAACCTATACATCTAATGAAATTACCTCTTTCAAGCCATCAGAATAAATGAGAAGGGTTTTTTCTTTCTTCAAAAGCTAAGAATAATAAGAAATACAGTTAGAAGAAAATCTACCATGTTAGCTATTTCCTAAAAGATGGATTTTCTGTGAATAAAAAAAAAATTTTTTTTTTTGAGACAGAGTTTCGCTCTAGTTGTCCAAGCTGGGGTGCAATGGTACAATCTCGGCTCACCTTAGCCTCTGCCACCTGGGTTCATGCGATTCCTCTGCCTCAGCCTCCCAAGTAGCTGAGATTACAGGCGCCCACCACCACGCCCAACAAAAACAAAAAAAAAAATTTTAACAAATTGCATTTAAGTGTGAAATGAATATTAAAGTATAAAGAAGTGACTTTTTTTTTTTTTTTTTTTTTGAGACGGAGTTTCTCTCTTGTTACCCAGGCTGGAGTGCAATGGCGCCATCTCGGCTCACCGCAACCTCCGCCTCCTGGGTTCAGGCAATTCTCCTGCCTCGGCCTCCTGAGTAGCTGGGATTACAGGCACGCGCCACCATGCCCAGCTAATTTTTTGTAGTTTTAGTAGAGACGGGGTTTCACCATGTTGACCAGGATGGTCTTGATCTCTTGACCTCGTGATCCACCCGCCTCGGCCTCCCAAAGTGCTGGGATTACAGGCTTGAGCCACCGCGCCCGGCCTAAGAAGTGACTTTTTAAAAAAAGTAATGCTTTTGGTTGGGGGCGGTGGCTCACGCCTGTAATCCAAGCACTTTGGGAGCCTGAGGCAAGTGGATTGCCTGTTCTCAGGAGTTCGAGATTACTCTGGGCAACACAGTGAAACCCTGTCTCTACTAAAATACAAAAAAATTAGCCAGGCATGGTGGCACACACCTGTAGTCCCAGCTACTAAGGAGGCTGAGGCACGAGAACCCCTGGAACCCAGGAGGCTGAGCTTGCCGTGAGCCGAAATGGTGCCACCGCACTCCAGCATGGGGTACAACATGAGACTCCATCTCAAATAAAAAATAATAAATAAAAATAGAGCAACAATACTCATAGGTCATTGCAAAAATGGCGTTATTTGAAATCACAAAAACTGCATGTAAAAAAGGGTCTATGACAGGAAAAGAAACCATTTTTTATTTTATCTTTATTATTATTATTTTGAGACAGGGTCTTGCTCTGTCATCCAGGCTGAAGTGCAGTGATAGAATCTCCACTCACTGCAACCTCTGCCTCATGGGTTCAAGCAATTCTCCTGCCTCAGCCTTCCAAGTAGCTGGGATTACAAGCATGCGCCACCATGTCCAGCTAATTTTTTTTCATATTTTTAGTAGAGATGGGGTTTCACCATATTGGCCGGGCTGTTCTCGAACTCCTGACCTCAAGTGATCTGCTTGCCTGGGCCTCCCAAAGTGCTGGGATTACAGGCATAAGCCACTGTGCCCAGCAAATAATCCATTTTTAAAAAATTATTTCTTAGGCATAAGACAAACTAATATACACAAACAGCATCAAAACTTACCCTCCAGCCAGGCGAGGTGGCTCATGCCTGTAATCCCAGCACTTTGGGAGGCCGAAGTGGGCAGATCACAAGGTCGGGAGTTTGAGACCAACTTGGCCAACATAGTGAAACCCTATCTCTACTAAAAATACAAACAATTAGCTGGGCATGGTGGCACATACTTGTAGTCCCAGCTACTTGGGAGGCTGAGGCAGGACAATCACTTGAACCCAGAAGGTGGAGGTTGCGGTGAGCTGAAATTGCGTCACTGCACTCCAACCTAGGTGACAGAGCAAGACTCCGTCTCAAAAAAGAACTTACCCTCCCACCTTACATCCATTAGTGCTGGGATTACCGCCACTGCACTTGGCCCAATATCTCAACACTTGAGAGTCTGAGGCAAGAGGATTGCTTGAGCCCAAGAGTTTGAGGCTGCAATGCATTACAATTGCACTCCATCCTGGGTCAGAGCAAAACTTTGTCTCAAAAACAAAAAGTATTAGCAAAGATGTGGAGAAATTGGAACATTCATGCACTGTGGCTGAAAATGTGAAATGGCACAGTCACTGTGGAAACTAACATGGTTCCTTAAAAAATTAAAGAGAGAATTAGGACTCGATGTGGTGGCTCATGCCTGATATCTCAGCACTTTGGGAAGCCAAGGTGGGCGGCGGATCACCTGAGGTCAGGAGTTCGAGACCAGCCTGGCCAACATGGTGAAACCCTGTCTCCACTAAAACTGCAAAAATTAGCTGGGCGTGGTGGCACACATCTATAATCCCAGCTACTTGGGAGGCTGAGGGGAGAGAATCACTTGAGCTGGGGAGTGGTGGGTTGGGGGGGCGGAGGTTGTAGCGAACCAAGATCATGCCACTGCACTCTAGCCTGGGCGACAGTGAGACTCTGTCTCAAAAAAAGAGAATCAGGATATGACCTAACATTTCCACTTCTGGGTATATACCCCAAATAACTGAAAGAGGGACTCGAATAGACATCTGTATACCCATGTTCATAGCAGTATTATGCACAGCAGCAAAAATGTGGAAATAAGAAGTCAGGGTTAGGGTCAGAGTAAGGGACCATGGATAAACAAAAAGGAAAGAAATTCTGTCATTTGCAACATAAATGAACCTAGAGGATATTATGCTAAGTGAAATAAGCCAGTTACAAAAGACAAGTACTGTATAATTCCATATAATATAAAGTACTTATAATAGTCAAAATTATATACATAGACAGCAAATGGTTTGCCAGGGCCTTGGGGAGACTGGGAAATGGGAAGTCAGTGTTCAATGGGCAGAGTTTCAGTTTCATAAAGATGAAAAGAGTTGGGGAGTTGGATGATGGTTGCATGTGATTATAAATGTATTTAACACCACTAAATTTTAAAATGGTTAAGATAGGCAGGATGCAGTGGCTCACGCCTATAATCATGGCACGTTGGGAGGCCGAGACGGGAAGATCATTTGCAGTCAGGAATTTGAGACTAGCTTGACTGACATGGTGAAACCTCATCTCTACTAAAATACAAAAATTAACCAGGTGTGGTGGCAGGTGCCTATAAACTCAGCTACTTGGGAGGCTGAGGCAGGAGAATCACTTGAACCCAGGAGGTGGAGGCTGCAGTGAGCAGAGATCACGCCACTGCACTCCAGCCTGGGCAACAGTGTGAGACTCTCTCTCAAAAATAAAATTTTATATATATATATATATATATATAGTTATTCATTTTTTCTTTTTTTTAAAGGTTAAGATGGTAAATTTCATGTTATGTATTTTTTTTTAAACAAAATAAAAACAAAATTGGGGGAAAAAGTAGAAATAACCCAAATGTCCATCAATTGATAAATGGAGAAACAAAATGTGGTATATCCATAAAATAGGATATTATTTGGCAATAAAAAGAAATATAGCACTGACACATGCCACAGCATGAATGAACCCTGAAAATATTATACTAAGTGAAAGAAATCAGACATCAAGGACACATATATGACTCCATTTATTTGAACTGTCCAGAATAGGCAAATCTAGAGAGACAGGAGGTAAATTAGTGGTTTCCTGAAGCTGCGGGACTGTGGGAATGGGAAATGACTATTAATGGCATAGAGGTTCTCTTTTTTTTCTTTGTTTTTTTTTTGATACAGAGTCTCTCTCTTTCACCCAAGCTGGAGTGCAGTGGCACATTTTCTGCTCACGGCAATCTCTGCCTCCCAGGTTCAAGAGATTCTCTTGCCACAGGCTACTGAGTAGCTGGAATCACAGGAGGACACCACCACACCCTGCTAATTTTTATATTTTTAGTAGACAAGGGGTTTCACCATGTTGTACAGACTAGTCTCGAACTCCTGACCTAAGGTGACCTGCCCACCTCTGCCTCCCTAACTACTGAAATTATAGGCATGACCCACGGCACCTGGCCATTTAAACTTTTTAATTTGATTCTTTTCTTTTTTTTTTTTGAGATGGAGTCTCACTCTAACGTCAGGCTGGAATACAGTGGCATGATCTCAGCTCATTGCAACCTCCACCTCCTTGGTTCAAGCGATTCTCCTGCCTCGCCTCTCAAGTAGCTAAGACTACATGCACGTGCCACCACGCCCAGCTAATTTTTGTATTTTTAGTAGAGATGGGGTTTCACCATTTTGGTCAGGATTGTTTCGATCTTTGACCTTGCGATCCACCCGCCTTGGCCTTCCCAAAATGCTAGGATTACAGGCATGAGCCACCGCATCCAGCCAATTTAATTTAACTTTTTATTTTGTTTTGTTTTGGAGCTAAAGTCTCAGGCTGTCACCCAGGCTGGAGTGCAGTGGCGTGATCTTGGCTCACCGCAACCTTGGCCTCATATGTTAAAGCAATTCTCCTGCCTCATCCTCCCGTGTAGCTGGGATTACAGGTGTGCACTACCACATCTGGCTAATTATTGTATTTTTAGTAGAGACAGAGTCTCACCATGTTGGCCAGGCTGGCCTGGAACTCCTCCTTACCTCAGGTGATCCACCCGCGATGGCCTCCCAAATTGCTGGGATTACAGGTCTGAGCCACTGAACTCAGCCCTAAGTTCATTTTTTCAAACAAAGTCTCGCTCTGTCACTCAGGCTGGAGTGCAATGGTGTAATTTCAGCTCACCACAATCTCTGTATCCCAGCTTCAAGTGATTCTCGTTGCCTCAGCCTCTCAAATAGCAGGAACTACAGGCGCATGCCACCACACCCAGTTAATATTTATATTTTTAGTGGAGATGGGATTTTATCATGTCAGCCAGGCTGGTCTCGAACTCCTGACCTCAGGTGATTCACCCACCTTGGCCACCCAAAGTGCTGGGATTAAGGTGTGGGCCACCACATCTGGCCTGAGATAGAGGTTCTTTTTTGGAGAGGTTTAGAAGTTCTAAAATTGACAATGATGCTTGCACAACTCAATGAATATATTAAAAACCACTGAACTGTATACTTTAAATAGGTGAATTGTACAGGATATGAATTATCTCCATAAAGCTGTTATAAAAACTTTTTTATTAATGATACACATAGAGGATAGGAGGAAAAAATATATTTGAGGTGGTAGAATTATGAGAGATTAAAGCAAATTATCCCCACCAAAAAAAAAAAAAAAAAAAAAAAACCCAAAATACAAAAAAAAGAACCTACCCTGGTTTTGGCATAATTCAGCATCTCTTGAGTGGTTTCATAGGTTATCCACTGAGCCTTCAGGCAGTAATTCACCACAAATTCATCATCCTGTTTCACAAATGCCAGAGACAGTAAGGCAACCTAATGTTGATCAACACATCAATCTCAGTATTCCAGTATATGACAGAGAAAACATACCTGGATTTTATGTAGATTTTCCTTAGCGTCGTCTATAAGTTGTTGCCATTCAGTCTGTTCATTGGCATCCACAGAACTCAAAGCCAGTTTCTCTAATATATGATTTGACTTGACCTTGTAAACAGGCTGTAATGTAAATATGCCACATCAAGCAATTTGAAGTACAATAATACCAGAGGATGGCTTATTCTCACAGTAAGCTGAATAAGACAAACTACCATGAAAAAGGTGAATCCTCATGCGCTCCAGGAATAAGATTTAGAGAAAGTAACATTTAGATATCTGAGAGATAATCCAGATTATTAGCAGGTAAGGAACCATTTATGTTGAGCCCTTATTAAACATGTCAAGCAGTGCACTTACTAACAGCTTCATATGAGCTAAGATATGAAATCTACATATTCATCAACAGATCATTGAATAAAGATGCACAATAAAATACTGTTTAGTCTAGAAGCTGCTATCCATCAACAGATAAGTAAATAAGGAAAATGTGGTATATTTGCACAACAAAATATTGTTTAGTCTAGAAGCTGCATGTAGTGCCAGCCTGCTCAGGAGGCCAAGGCGGGATGATAATTTGAGACCAGGGGTTCGAGGCCAGCCTGGGCAACATGGTAAGACTCTGCATATTTAAAAAAAGGGAAAAAAAATTTTAAAAAAAAAAGGGAAAACTTGTCATTTGCAACAACATGGATAAACCTGAAGGACATTATGCTAAATGAGAAAAGTCAGACACAGAAAGAAAAATACTGTATGATCTCACTTATATGTAAAATCTTGAAACAGTCAAACTTATAAAAGGAGAGAATAGAATGGCGATAACTAGAGCCCAGGGGAAGGGATTGAGGGATACAGAGGTGTCAGAGATGTTCCAAGGCTGTAAAGCTTCAGTTAGAAGGAAGAATAAGTTTCAGAGGTCTATAATGACTATAGTTAGTAACAACGTATATTTCAAAATTGCTAAAAGAGCCAGGTGTGGTGGCTCACACCTATTATCCTAGCACTTTGGGAGGCCGAAGCAGGCGGATTGCCTGAGCTCAGGAGTTCGAGACCAGCCTGGGCAACATGGCAAAACCCCGTCTCTACTAAAGTACAAAAAATTAACCAGGCATGGTGGTGTGCTTCTGTAATCCCTGCTACTCAGGAGGCTGAAGCACGAGAATCACTTGAACCCTGGAGGTAGAGGTTGCAGTGAGCCGAAATTGTATCACTGAACTCCAGTCTGCGAGACAAAGCAAGACCGTCTCAAAAAAGAAAAAAAATTGCTTAAAAAAAGTAGGTTTTAAAATGTTCTCACCACAAAAAAAGATAAGTGAGGTGACAGATATGTTAGTTAGCTTGATTTAGTCACTGCACAATGCAAATGTATAAAAGCACCACACTGCACCTCGAAAATATGTATAATTATTCTTGTTTTCTCTTTTTCTTTTCTTTTTTTTTTTTTTTTTGAGACAGAGTCTCGCTCTGTTGTCCAGGCTGGAGTGCAGTGTTGCAATCCTAGCTCACTGCAACCTCTGACTTCTCATTCAAGCAATTCACCTGCCTCTGCCTCCCGAGTAACTGGAACAACAGGTACCCACCACCATGCCTAGCTACTATTTGTATTTTCAGTAGAGACAAGGTTTCACCATGTTGGCCAGCCTGGTCTTGAACTCCTGGCCTCAAGTGATACACCCACCTTGGCCTCTCAAAGAGCTGGGATTACATTAGTTCTAAAATCTTTCAGATGTTCAAAAAGGTAATAGTGTAAATTATAAATACTATAATAGTAATATACTCATCACCCTTAGCTTAAAAAAATAAAACAGATGTTACCGATAGTTTCAGATCCCACTGTTTTCTTCCCAAATACATCATCCTCCTTCCCCAACCAGAAGTATACATTATTCTTGTATTTAGTACTTATTCTATTACTTCCTTTGTCTCTTAACTCATATACATTTCTAAATACACAGAATTATTCTTGTTGGACATGGTGGCTCAGGTCTATAATCCCAGCACTTTGGGTGCCCAAGGAGGGAGGATCACTTGAAGTCAGGAGAATTCAAGACCAGCCTGGGCAATATAGCAAGACCCTGTCTCTACAAAACATATATAAAAATATATATATTTTTTTCAGCCAGGCGCAGTGGCTCACGCCTGTAATCCCAGCACCTTGGGACACTGAGGTGGGTAGATCACTTGAGGTCAGGAGTTCAAGATCAGCCTGGCCAACATGGTGAAACCCCATCTTTACAAAAAATACATACATATATATATGTATGTATTTATATGCACATATATGTATTTATATACATGTATGTATATACGTATATATTTTTAAAGAATTATTCTGTATGTTTTAAAACACTGTATTTTTAAAACAAACACATGAATAGCAAGCACCGACTTAGTAAATATTAATTCTTTTTTTCTTTTTGGAGATGAAGTCTTGCTCTGTTGCCCAGGCTGGAGTGCAGTGGTGCCATCTCAGCTCACTGCAACCTCTACCTCCCGGATTCAAGCAATTCTCCTTCCTCAGCCTCCCAAGTAGCTGTGGGACTACAGGTGCACACCACCACACCCAGCTAATTTTTTTTTTTTTTGTATGTCAGTAGAGACAGGGTTTCACTATGTTGCCCAGGCTGGTCTCGAACCCTGAGCTCAGTCAATTCACCCACCTTGGCCTCCCAAAGTGCTGGGATTACAGGCATAAGCCACCGTGCCTGGCCAGTAAATATTAATTATTTAACCAACTACAATCAGACTTTCTCTTTCATTACTTCCCCAAAAACTAACTTTTCAAGGATTATCAGTGACCTAATTGCTGCATCCTCCAGACATCTTTCAGCTTTTATACTTGATCTTCTCTGTAGTATTTGAAACTACTGATCACTCCTCAGTACATTTAAAACTTACTGCTTCCTTGGTTTCTATAATCATACATTCTTACAGTTTTCCTCTCTCATTTCTTCTCAAATATGTGTATAACCCTTCCTCCTCCATCCCTCATATGCCACTGCCCCCATATCACATCCTCAGATCTCTTTTTTACTCTCTGCATTTGCTGGAGTGGTCTGAGCCATTACACTGGTGACTCACACCTTTAAAGGCAGCTTAGGCCACTCCTCAACTTCCCACCAGACATCCCTATTCCACCAGACCACTCACATCCAATTTTTTTTTTTAAATTTAGAGATGAGAGAGAGGCTCACTATGATGCCCAGGCTAGGGTGCAGTGGCTATTAACAGGCCAGTCATATTGCATTATAGTCTCCAACACCTGGACTCAAGGAATCCTCCTGCCTGTGCCTCCTGAGCAGCAAGGACTACCAGCATGCACCACTATGCTCAGTTCACATCCAATTTTCATAAAGAACTTTTCATCTTTTGTCCCTAACCTGCTCTTCCACACCTATTCCTCATTTTATATCACGCCATCATCACCCAATGTGTATGATGAGCCACAGTTCAGCAAGTCAACCTCAAGCCTCCTGCCCTTCCTTCCATTTGATCACTAAGTCCTGCGGATTCTACCCTCTATATTTCTCTCTGTTTTTTTCTTAGACGGAGTCTTGCTCTGTTGCCCAGGCTGGAGTGCAGTAGCATGATCTTTGCTCAATGTAACCCCCACCTCCCAGGTTCAAGCAATTCTCCTGCCTCAGCCTCCTGAGTAGCTGGGACTACAGGCATGCGCCACCACACCTGACTAATTTTTATACTGTTAGTAGAGTATTTTTAGGTTTTGCCATATTGCTCAGACTGGTCTTGAACTCCTGATATCAGGTTATCTGCCCGCCTTAGCCACCCAAAGTGCTGAAATTACAGGTGTGAGCCACCGCACCTGTAATCAGCCTTCTCTCTCACCTCTATCTATACTTCATTGCCCAGGTTCAGGTCTCCTAAAGATGCTTAGTCCCAATGCACTTACCCCTCTCCAAACAATTCTGTCTTTCCAAAATGACAACCTAATCAAGATACTCTCCTGCTTAAAACTGTCAGTAGGTTCCTATCACCTGCAAAATCAACTCTCACTCCTGGCCAGAATTGGTGGCTTGGGACTGTAATCTCAGAACTTTGGGAGGCCAAGGTAGACAGATCTCTTGAGCCCAGGAATTCAAGCCCAGCCTGGGCAACACAGTAAAACCTTGTCTCTACAAAAAGTTTAAAAATTAGCTGGGCATGGTGGTATACACCTGCAGTCCCAGCCGCTTGGGAGGGTGAGGCAGGAGGATTACTTGAGCCTGGGAGGTCAAAGCGGCAGTAAGCTGTGATTGCTCCACTGTACTCCAGCCTGGGTGACAAAGGCCCCTACTTCAGCATCATCATCTTCTTTTGCTCTGCTGCCCATATAACCTACACTCTAGTCCTACCTAATACTTCCTGAAGTATTACAAGTCCTGTTCATTCTATCCATGCTGACCTAGTACCCAGAATCCCTTCCCCTCCATGATCTGTCTGGAACACCTTCAAGACCTGACCTGAGGCCAAGCGCAGTGGCTCATGCTTGTAATCCCAGCACTTTGGGAGGCTACGGCAGGCATATCACGAGGTTAGGAGTTTGAGACCAGCCTGGCCAACATGGTAAAATCCCATCTCTACCTAAAATATAAAAATTAGGCCAGGTGCAGTGGCTCACGCCTGTAATCCCAAAGCTTTGGGAGGCCGAGGCAGGTGGATCACCTGAGGTCGGGAGTTCGAGACCAGCCTGACCAACATAGAGAAATCCTGCCTCTACTTAAAAAAAAAAAAAAAAAAATAAATATATATATATATATATATATGTGTATATATATGTGTGTGTGTGTGTGTGTGTGTGTGTGTATATATATATATATATATATACACACACAAAATTAGCCAGGCGTGGTGGTGCATGCCTGTAATCCCAGCTACTCAGGAGGCTGAGGCAGAAGAATTACTTGAAACCAGGAGGTGGAGACTGCAGTAAGCCAAGATCGCGCTATTGCATTCCAGCCTGGGAAGCAAGAGAGAAATTCCGTCTCAAAAAAATAAAACAAAATAAAATAATTAGCTGGGCATGGTCATGCATGCCTGTAATCCTAGCTACTCAAGAGACTTAGGCAGAAAAATCACTTGAACCCAGGAGGCAGAGTTTGCAGTGAGCCAAAATTACACCACTGCACTCCAGCCTAGGCAACAGAGCAAGACTCTACCTCAAGAAATAAATAAAGACCTGACCTGAAAACAACCTCCTCAATGACATTTTTCTGTCCCACTGTGGGTCACTCTTTCCTATGAATCTCTACTTGACTTCAGTCATATCTTAATTACAGGCCTATTCACAGCAAATTCCAATTATGTCTTACATGTCTGTCCCCTAAGCCTCTAGCACATGAGCAAATGCTTGTTTGGTGAACAAATTAATACATGAATGATTACCTCAACATCTAGTCCAAACTGAATTGCAAAGCTCTCAGCTTCAGCAAATCTGTGTTTGTGAAGTAACCGACTCAATCTGATAAGTTGGAAAAGAAACTTTGTTAAATGCTTATTAATCAGGGAATTTAAGTTATTAACTAAAGGGTAAAGCTTAAAAGAAAATGAGAATTTACCTGTTTTCTGGTAAAGCTTCTGTAAGACATCTTACTACTAACACAGAGACCGAGTCTTCAGACAATCTGGAAAAAGTTTTCACTATAAATGCACTTGGCTTTTAATATGAATATGTAAAATTTAATGTAGCTATTACTTAACATGATAAAACATGACCTACTTTGGATCATTTTTGCAAATTCCTTCTAAAAGGTATATGGTATCCTACAATAACAAAAAAAAAATGATTAAAATTCCAATATAAGAGCAATGTATTTTATAATTACTAGAGTAACTACTGGTTCAGGCATAAATTATCCATCAGTGGATTTTAAAACTGGATATCCCATAAATATACATGCCTACTATGTACCCACAAAAATTTAAGAAAAAAAAAAAAGGGAAAAAATGGCTAGGAAAAAAATTTTCCACAGACTAAAAATAATATCACAGAGGTTACTTATTAACTATTAAGGTAAAAACACTTTACGAATGGAGAAATCTAACAGAACTGCCTTAACCAAATGATCAAATTTAAAATCACCCATAACAGGACAAATGAATACCACGAGCCCCTTAATGTGATGTGTTTAGAAAACAGTATTACCTGTGCAGTATTTATGCCAAAAAAGCTTAACATGAATCTAATCATGGTGAAGCAATCAAATAAATCCAAATAGAGAGACATTCTACAAAACCACAGGGTGGGACTCTTCAAAAATGTCAATGTCTTAAAAGATAAAAAAATTGGCCGCATGTGATGGCTCACACAAGTAATCTCAGCACTTTGGAGAGCCAGGCCAGGAAGCTCACCTGAGCCCAGGAGCTTGAGTCTAACCTAGGAAACATAGTGAGAACTCTTCTCTACAAAAAATTTAAAAATTAGCCAGGGGCGGGCACAATGACTCACGCCTGTAATTCCAGCATTTGGGAGGCCAAGGTGGGCGAATCACCTAAGATCAGGAGTTCTAGGCCAGCTTGACTAACATGGAGAAATCCCATCTCTACTAAAAATACAGCATTAGCCGTACTCCTTATAATCCCAGCTACTCAGGAAGATAAGGCAGGAGAATATCTTGAACTCGGGAGGCAGAGGTTGTGGTGAGTAGAGATCGTGCCACTGCACTCCAGTCTGGGCAACAAGAGCAAAACTCCATCTCAAAAAATAAAAAATTAGCCAGGCCTGGTGGTGCACACCTGTATTCCCAGCTATTCAGGAGGCTCACTCAAGCCCAGGAGTTGGAGGCTGTAGTGAGCTATAACTGCGCCACTGTATTACAGCTTGGGCAAAAAAGCAAGACCGTCTTAAAAAAAAAATTAGGGAACTATTCTACATCAGACTACCACATGACCATGACAACTAAATTTGATGAGTGATTCTTGACTAGATCATTGTTGGGAAAAGCAGCAAAGGAGAAAGGGCTTACAGAGTGCTTAAACTGGTTATGAGGAACATACAAACAAGGAATAACAAACTGTGGAAGGCCTCTGAGGAGGAAAGCCTCTCCATGCCTCATGTTCTGGTACCGGATGATCTAGGCTCAGTTACCATAAATATTGTGCTCAAGGATGTAAAACCCCTTCGTAGCACTACGACATAGCCAGACTTGTAGGCTCCTTGCAAGGCCTGTGTTTCATCAGCTGTACATAAATAATAAGCTAAAGATAACCACATGTTCTTGTTTTGTGAAACTCCCAAACCACCACTGTTATCAATCCTTAGAATGACACACCAGCTCGGGCTCACTGATTCACTTCCGGCTCACTGATTTACTCCACCATTACTCCACCCCTACCCTACAGATCAAAGTGACTGTAATCAATAAATAGTGTGGATGATCAGAGCTCTGGGCCTTCACTGCCTCCTCCGAAGTAATAAACTAATGGCCCCCTGGTCCCACTGTCACTCTTAATCTGTCTTTTTCTCATTCCTTTATTGCCACCGAACTTGGGGTACCTACAGGTGATGTTGGGCTGGCTCCCTACAGATCATGAATAAGGAAAAAAAAAAAGCATTAAAGTAATTGGCCTAATTGGTAAAATCGAATTTAGAAGAGTTTATAATAAATAGTACTGTATTTATGTTACATGTTTTGAGTGTGATAATTGCATTGTAGAAGAATGTCCTTATTTTTAGGAAATACCTGCTGAAGATTTAGGCAGACAGGTCATGATGTCTACAAGTAATTTCTAAATGGTTTGGAAAAATATAGTGTGTGTATAAAAAATGAAACAAATGTGTTACAGTATTTTCTAAAATACACAACTTAGTTACATAAACATGAAAATTATTTACATAAATATGTAACAGCAATAGTCTCCACCTGCCATTATGATGTATACTTCCTGTAGAGAAACAAAAAAGAATAAGCAGATGACTGGTGTTTTATTTGATTTTCTTTTTTTTTTTTAATATGATGACTAACCTTGGACAAATAATTATATTTAAGTATCTCTATTAATAAATATAGTTAAAAACCTGAGACTTATCCAGGTTTCCACTAGGTTCCATTAATGCTTAGCTTAGTTATTAAGGCTTTCAGTGATCCCTTATTAGATACTGGATAAAGAAAAAAGTAGTTAAAAAAATACTTTAAAATGCAAATAAACTTACTGCGCTAATTCCTGTTTGGACCAGAGAAGAAACGCTAGATACTTCCAAAGAATATAGTATTTCCATTGTAGGTAATGAATAAACCATGAGGTTTTTCATCTAAGAAAAATAGCAGAGCAATTAATTTAGCAGATGAATTTAAACCGGCAAACACAAAACAGCACTTCACAATTAAGAGCAGATTAAAACACATGGGAGTGGTGGGGCACAGTGGCTCATGCCTGTAATCCTAGCACTTTGGGAGGCTGAGACAGGCAGATTGCCTGAGTTAAGGAGTTTGAGGCCAGCCTGGCAACATGGCAAAACCCTATCTCTACTAAAGTACAAAAAATTAGCCAGGTGTGGTGGTGCACGTCTGTAATTCCAGCTACTCAGGAGGCTGAGGCAGGTTAATTGCTGGAACCTGGAGGCAGAGGTTGTGGTAAACTGAGATTGCGCCACTGCACTCCAGTCTGGGTGAAAGAGTGAGACTGTCTCAAAATAAATAATAAATAATAAAACACATGGCATAAAGCTACATGCAAAAAGTAAGCATTTATAAGTTTGTTAGTTATGATTTGTTTTATTTTGAGACAGAGTTTCTCCTCTTAAAAAAAAAAAATCAGTCAAGATTTATAACTTTTTTTTTTTTTTTTTTTTGGAGACGGAGTTTTGCTCTTGTTACCCAGGCTGGAGTGCAATGGCGCGATCTCGGCTCACCGCAACCTCTGCCTCCTGGGTTCAGGAATTTCTCCTGCCTCAGCCTCCTGAGTAGCTGGGATTACAGGCACGCGCCACCATGCCCAGCTGATTTTTTGTATTTTTAGTGGAGACGGGGTTTCACCATGTTGACCAGGATGGTCTTGATCTCTTCTTGACCTCGTGATCCACCCGCCTCGGCCTCCCAAAGTGCTGGGATTACAGGCTTGAGCCACCGCGCCTGGCTGATTTATAACTTTTTATTTTAAATGGGAAAAAAAGAGTTCTAGGTCTGGTGTGGTGGCTCACGCCTGAGTCCAAGGCGGGCGGATCACCTGAGGTAGGGAGTTCAAGACCAGCCTGACCAACATAATGAAACCCCGTCTTTAAAAAAAAAAAAAAAAAAATAGTTCTGCAGGACTATTTCTGATTGTCAAGTTTCTGTGTGAACTAAGAGCTAATATGCTGTACTATTTAACATTTACTTTTGTATTAGCTAATGCTTTTTCTAACACATAATATGGACAAGCATGATATAAAATTTTCCAATACCTTCTTATTAGCTGTAGCTGTCAGAGCTATTAATTTGAGATTCGTAATTCCTTGCCTAAAAGATAAAAGAAGCTTTAAATAATTCAAATAAGCTTTTACACAACAAAAACATACAACGTTATCTGTCAATTTTAAAAAGTATGCCTTGCCAATTGCAAGACATAGTAAACTAAGTTAAAGTGACCCTCTTGCATAAAAAATAAAATGCACATTGTAATAGACACTGTATTCCATTTCTGCATGTTTATTCACCAAGTGACAGTTTCTAACACAATCACTTGGAGGTTCATATTGCCAACTTATTCCCAATGAATTTTCCAAACAATAAATCAGTCTTAACTCTGTCAGGCTGTTTGAGTGTTGTTTAAAATGCAGAACATAATAAATAATCTGAACAAAACACGACAAGAAACCTGGTGCTAACAGAAGGGAAATGACTACTAGCCATAGTCATAACGTACCACGTGACTGACGAAGGAGAATCTGCTTCTGTAGTAAGAAGAAACTCTTCTATGTGAAGACAGGGCCAGTTCCATACAGGAGTTAGAGTGTAAATATCCCATAAACTCAGCACGTTCTGCAGTAAAGACATTTCATTTACATGTCTTTTTTTTTTTAAGATGAAGTTTCACTCTTGTCGCCAAGCCAGAGTACAGTGGTGGAATCCTGGCTCACTGTAACCTCGCCTCCTGAACAGCTGGGATTACAGGTGCCCACCACCAAGCCCAGCTAATTTTTTATATTTTTAGTAGAGGCTGGGTTTCACCATGTTGACAAGGTTGGTCTTGAACGCCTGACCTCAGGTGATCTACCCACCTAAGACTCCCAAAGTGCTGGGATTACAGGCGTGAGCCACTACGCATGGCCTAAAATGCACATTTTTAATCATTAGGAAGACATATAGGCCAGGTGCAGTGGTTCACAACTGTAATCTCAACACTTGGGATGCTTAGGTGGATGGATCACCTGAAGTCAGGAGTTCAAAACCAGCCTCACCTGAAGTGAGGAGCTCAAATCCAACCTGGCCAACATGATGAAACCCCATCTCTACTAAAAATACAAAAAATTAGCCTGGCATGGTGATGGGCACCTATAATCCCAAATACTTGGAAGGCTAAGGCGGGAGAATCACTTGAACCCAGGAGATGGAAGTTGCAGTAAGCTGAGACAGTCCCATTGCACTCCAGCCTGGGCAACAAGAGCAAAACCCTGTTTCAAAAAAAAAAAAAATTTACATTTCAGGATCAACTTTTTGATGCATATACTGAAATAAAGCATAGTACAGAAGATAGCAATACACCCTAACTAAAACCCTTGCCTTTCTAAGTCTCACAACATTTTTGTTGTAAAACATGGTATCAAGTAAAAACATCAAACGAGAAACAAGAAACATACATCAGTATCAAGAACAAAAAGTAGATTGTCTATCAGCTGGAACTTCTTTGCACCTACAAAAGAGAAAATAAGATGTCTAAGGATTTTATTTCAATGTTTCATATATCTAAACAGTAAACTAACATATTTACAGAAGGGCAAAACTATATAATTACTAGTTCCCATTTTCATTTATTCCTGTCTCTATTTCTGTTAGGTGATCACTAAAATGTTAAAACCAGCCGGAAACAGTGGCTCATGCCTGTAATCCCAATACTTTGGGAGGCCAAGGCAGGTGGATCATGAGGTCAGGAGATGAAGACCATTCTGGCTAACACAGTGAAACCCCCGTCTCTACTAAAAATACAAAACATTAGTCAAGCATCATGGCACATGCCTGTAATCCCAGCTACTTGGGAGGCTGAGGCAGGAGAATCACTTGAACCCAGGAGGCGGAGGTTGCAGTGAGCCCAGATCACATCACTGCATTCCAGCCTGGGTGACAGAGTGAGACTCCTTCTTGGAAAAAAAAAAAAAAAAAAAAGTAAAACCTCCCTAAATGAAGAGTTAACAACTGTAACATGTCAAGAATGGTTCTGTATATGAACAACCATTAGACTATTCTGGCTTGTTTCAAAGAGTAGCAGGAAAAAATGGCTCATATGTCACCCTAAGTACACTGACATAAAAATTAAAACTCACTAATAATTGCCTAAAGCAATTTCATTAACTTACCTTTAATAATCTCTGCATCAATAAGATTCTTAACTGTCATTCCTTTCTTGGAAGAATCTGGTTCCCATTTTGAGAATGCATAATTACCAGTTCCCTAAAAAAATGAACATAGCACATCAAATGCAAATTTCATTCTTAGACCTGAGCCTTCCTCAAAGTAGAAACATGTAAGTTTTAGAGGTTACTAATTTCAAAATATATTTACATATTCTAACTTAACTAGATTTTATCTTCCAGTTCCTCTCTTGGTTTCAAAAGAGAATGAAAAAAACAGTGTACTATTAGAATTCATGGTTATTGGGAGGCTTGGTAGCTCAGGCCAGGTGTCCTGGCGTGTGAGGAGGGAAGGTCAGGCATTTGAGGCCAGCCTGGGCAACATTTACACCTCTTACGAATTAAAAAAAAGAATTCATAGTTATTGTAATTTTTTTTTTTTAATTTGAGACAGAGTCTCACTCCATTGCCCAGGCTGGAGGGAAGTGAAGCAATCACAGCTCACTGTAGTCTCAAACTCCTAGGCTCAAGCAAATCTCCCACCTCAGCCTCTCCAGTGCCTGGGACTACAGGTGAGCACCACCACACCTGGGTAATTTATTATCTGTTGTAGAGACAGGGTCTGCCTATGTTGCTGAGGCTGATCTCAACCTCCTGGACTCAAACAATCCTCCCACCTCATTGTCTCACAATGCTAAAACTACAGGTGTGAGCCACCATGCCAGCCCTTACAAAAATATTTACTGAGGAATTGGCATATTTAGGCAACTAGCACTAAAGACATGCAGTGAACCTTAAGACCTCTTCCAGTATTATGAAAATATAGTCGTTGATGAATATTTTTATTAAAACACCACAAATATTTAGAAAAAAATTTATAAATATTAATTTTAAATTATTTGAAAACCCTGGTGAAATGTTAAATTAGATATGTACATTGTGAAAATGTGACTGCTTCTTTTCTCTTTTTGATTTTTTTTTAGAGACGGTAATCTCACTATGTTGCCCAGGCTGCAGTGAAGTGGCATGATCATAGGTGTCACCAGAGCTAGTACAGCCTCATTCATACTCCTGGGCTCACGAAATTCTTCTGCCTCAGCTTCCCAAGTAGCTGGGACCACAGATGCATACCACGGTACACAGCTGACTGCTTGTTAATATATATATTTGGCAAGTAAAAATGTTGCAAATGTTGTAATTATATTGAGTTTTGCCTATTCTTTGAATATAAATAACATTAGTTATTTTTCCCCAAAATTCATAGAAATTATGATCAGGGTTACTGGAAGTCACATACCAATAATCAAATGTTATTTAAACTTAGCCAGGCATGGTGGCACATGCCTGTAATCCCAGCTACTCGGGAGACTGAGGCAGCAGAATCCTTTGAACCTGGAAGGCGGAGGTTGTGATGGATGAGCCAAGATCATACCACTACACTCCAGTCTAGGTGAAACACCGTCTCAGAAAATAAATAAATAAATAAACAAAAAGATTCAGGGGATCTGTGAAGCTGGATGGGCAAAAAATTCACATCTTTTTCGCTAACCTCCATCTGAAAAAGAATTTATTTCACTTACAAACATAGGCCACAAAAACCTCAAAAAACAAAAAGCGGTAGAATCGGCAGTCCCTGTATGTCACCAGTAGTAACTACACTGAGATAAACTTTGACGACCATAATTTTGAAATAGTGGGGTGTAAACATTATTTCGTGACAGCTGCAACAATGCGCTGTTTTTCTATTAGTGACAAAGTCACAGGTACTATGACAATGGAATTTTTTGGTTTTATTTTCTACCATTTTTGTCTGCTCTCAGAATTAAAAGAAATGCTTTACTTCAGGTAAAAACTAGGGAAAGTAAAAATGCAATATTTTTTCCATGACAGAAAATTACTGAGTTATTTTTGATTACCTTAATTTTATAATTTCCTTGTTTCTGTTACATGTTACAAATTATTTCATAATTTAACCAAAACAGCAACATTTTAGTGAGAAACACTTTAGGCAACAAAAACCAAAACTTTATAAAAACAATTACCCCAATTATCACAGAGATTTCACTTGCTAAATCTCCAGCTGCAAGACTGAGACAACCAAGAGTATGATAATTTTCCGTAGAAATAAAACTGGACTTGATTTGGCCTTGTAACTGCAAAATTAAAAACAATAAGAACGTTTCTTCTTTAGAAAGAAAGGAGGACAAAAAAAAAAAAAAGTCATGTAATATATATGTTCCACAAAATCACTAAAATCAATTTATATCAATCAGTTATAAATGTATTTTTAAATGAAAATGTTATAAAAATGTCATAATTCCTAAAATATCAAGAAGTAGACCAATTATGTACAGAAATACACTCTTACATTTACATTAAATGTAATTTCTTTAAGAGGACAATATGGCTTTATTTTCTTACCTTTTTTGCTGTCCTGAAGTCTACATTCTCAATGGCTGCATTAAAAAAGAAAGCAGGCTAAATTTATTGTATTAATCTATAAAATAATACAAGACACATCTTTTGTGTCAAGGTGAAATTAAACACAATCTAGTTCAAAGAACAATGTTGAGAATCAAGTTTTGCCCCTGACCAAAATACACAAACTATGATATGATATATTCAGGGCACCAGCCAGTGCCTCTCCATACCTCCCCTTACCACCTCACTTCCTACTAAGAGGATCTTCTCCTTACTCCGACTCTCCTGCACTTCTCACTGTTTGAAAGAGCTCTTACTTTCCCAGCTCCATCATTAAGCTATGGAAAACAACATATCTTCAATCTTGTCATATATCCGAGACCTAGCACAGGCCTGGGGCCTGGCATATCAGTGTTTTGTTTTTTTTTTTTGAGATGGAGTTTCGCTCTTGTTACCCAGGCTGGAGTGCAATGGCGCGATTTCGGCTCACCACAACTTCTGCCTCCTGGGTTCAGGCAATTCTCCTGCCTCAGCCTCCTGAGTAGCTGGGATTACAGGCACACGCCACCATGCCCAGCTGATTTTTTGTATTTTTAGTAGAGACGGGGTTTCACCATGTTGACCAGGATGGTCTCGATCTCTTGACCTCGTGATCCACCCGCCTCAGCCTCCGAAAGTGCTGGGATTACAGGCGTGAGCCACCGTGCCCGGCCCTCAATATTTTTAAAAAGTAATTTAGGCTGAGCACGGTGGCTCACGCCTATAAGCCTAGCACTTTGGGAGGGCAAGGTGGGCAGATCACTTGACATGAGGAGTTCAAGATCAGTCTGGCCAACATAGTGAAATCCTGCCTCTACTAAAAATACAAAAATTAGCCAGGTGTAATGATGTATACCTGTCATCCCAGTTACTCAAGGGGCTAAGGCACAATAAGCACTTGAACGTGAGAGGCGGAGGCTGCAGTGAGCAGAGATCGCACCACTGCACTCCACCCTGGGCAAGAGAAAGAGACTCCATCTCAAAATTAAATAAATAAAATAAAATGTTAGTTAAATATCTGTTCCAAATAGATTCTTGAAATAATTTCACTTGGCTCAGAGGGAAAAATGGTCAAGACTACTAGCTTAAAACATATTATACATTATTGTTCTGCACTATTAACACTACGTAGGTATTTCCATTTCCAGGGTCATTCACCAAATTAAAAAGCATTTATTATTGTGCTAGCATATGTCTTGTCTCCCCAACTAAGCTGTAAACTTCTTGAAGGCCATACTCAAATTACGTTTATTCAGATACTTTTACAGCTCTAATAGAGGAGAGTAAGGGTACTCTGATTACTTAAAAGTATATACTCAATTATCACTGAATACAATTAAAATAAGCTTAAAGAGAGGACTTAAAAATTTACTAATTACTCAATAAAACTAGTAAATATTGCTGCAAAAAAATAATAAGCATATAATGCATTACTTACCTTGTTGAATTTTTAAAAGCTGAAGGTTTGTAATACAAAAAAATCCACTGTATGTAAGAAGTAGCATATAATAGATACCTATTGAAATAAAGTCAGAAGCAGTTTCTTTAAAAGGCACATGGATATAAAATTTAAACCAGTGTCTGTTTGAATGTGGGAAAGAAAGAAAAGGAAGAAAGGAAGGAAGGAAGAAAGGAAGGAAGGAGGGAGGGAGGGAGGGAGGGAGGGAGGAAGGAAGGAAGACGGGCGGGCAGATACAAACAGTATTTGAAACTACCTTAAAAATATGTCAATTTGAACTCTTTTTCTGTTTGTTTTGAGACAAGGTATCACTCTATCTCCCAGGCTGGAGTGCAATAGTACAATAACAGCTCACTGCAGCCTCAACCTCCAGGCGGAAGAGATACTCCCAATTCAGCCTGCTGAGCAGGTGGGACTACAGGCACACACCAACACATCTGGCTAATTTTTTTTTTTCTTGAGACGGAGTTTCGCTCCTTACCCAGGCTGGAGTGCAATGGCGCGAACTTGGCTTACCGCAACCTCCGTCTCCTGGGTTCAAGCAATTCTCCTTCCTCAGCCTCCCGAGTAGCTGGGACTACAGGCGTGCGCCATCATGCCCAGCTAATTTTTGTATTTTTAGTAGAGACAGGGTTTCACCATGTTGACCAGGATGGTCTCGATCTCTTGACCTCATGATCCACCTGTCTCGGCCTCCCAAAGTGTTGGGATTATAGGCGTGAGCCACCGCGCCCAGCCAATTTTTTATTTTTTATAGCAGTGGAGGGCTCTCTCTGTTGTCCAGGTGGTTTCAAGCTCCTAGACTCATGTGATCCTTCCACCTCAGGTTCCTAAAGTGCTAGGATTAGAGATGTGAGCCACCACACCAGCCTGATCATTTAAATGCTAGTCATCAAATATTAATGTCACAGATAAAACTTATTTACAAAGAACTAGTAATTTATTTGCAAAAACACTGATAACTTCTTTTGAAATTTTATTGAAACAACAAACTTCATGTGCCAGAAACAAAAATCTCAGATATATTAAAATAAACTAAGGCCCAGTTAACATTTTTCAAAATAAAAATATGATAAATATACTGAAACCCAGAAACACATTTTAAAAGAATATAATGTCTCCTTGGTAACCTATAGAAATCTCAAAACTTTAAAAATAAATTTAGAATATTATATTTAGGAAAAGCATATACTTAAATCTCTAAAAAGAAATAAAATTTAAAAATTGGTTCCTACAATATTAATTGGATTAATAGGAAAAATTGTATAAAAAATACAGAAATGGCTGTGCACAGTGGCTCATGCCTGTAATCCCAGCACTTTGGGAGGCTGAGGCAGGTGGATCACCTGAGGTCTGGAGTTCAAGACCAGCCTGGCCAACATTGTAAAACCCTATTTCTACTAAAAATATAAAAAATTTGCTGGGTGTGGTGGCGGGCACCTATAATCCCAGCTACTCAGGAGGCTGAAGCAGTAGAATCGCTTGAACCCAGGGGACAGAGGTTGCGGTGAGTTGAGATAGTGCCATTGCACTACAGCCTGGGCAATGAGAGTGAAACTTATTCTAAAACACACAAAAAAAAAAAAAACAAAAAAAAAATGTAGGTAGCATAACAATGAATTCACATAAATTATTAACTACAAATTTGAATTTTGATTATTAGTCAGAAGTCATTCAGGCTGAGTGTGGTGGCTCACGCCTACAATCCCAGCACTTTGGGAGCCTCAGGTGGGCAGATCACTTGAGGTCAGGAGCTCAAGACTAGTCTGGCCAACATGGTGAAACTCCATCTCTACTAAAAATGTAAAAATTAGCTGGGTGTGGTGGCACACGACTGTAATCCCAGCTACTCAGGAAGCTGAGAAAGCAGACACTTGAACCCAGGAGAGGGAGATTGCAGTGAGCCAAGATCACGCCACTGGCCATTGCACTTCAGCCTGGGTGACAAAGCAAGACTCCATGTGAAAAAACAAGAAAGAAGTCATTCCAAAAAATTCAAGAAAACTTACCTTCGTTTGCACCATCTTTCTCAATGACAAGATTCTGGTAAGTCCGCTGATTTTCATCATTAGCTTTCTGAACAAATGCCTAAATGCAAATTAATTTCAAATAATAAAATTAAACATTAAAAAATGCAATCAAGGATTTTATTCTTTAAACTCTAGAGTTATCAATTATCATTAGCAATAATTCTGCCTATATTCCAAACATCTTGCTTTTTTTTTTTTTTTTTTCCCTTGGGAACCAACACTGAGAAAGTCACAAACATCTTGCTTTTAAAATGGAAAGCTATTTTAGACAAGCGTACTAAATACCTTTGAGGCTGCTCCCCTGCGATTCCTTGAGCCACAAGCCTACTAAATCTGGCCTATGAAAATTTCTGTTTGACCTGGTGTTAATTTCTATTTACGCAAGAGCCAAGAATTCAGGATCCGAGCTGTGGTAATACATACAAAGCTTAGTTTTTCAAAAAAACATTCTTTTAATTTAAATACCTTTCAGTACAAGGAAGAAACTGAATCCTGGCAAGCAAGAGACATGGTAACCAAGACCCCAAAGGCTTCATATGCCTGGGCATTCCCTCCTTTACCTTCCTGCCTCCCTTAACAAGCTGACCCAAGTCACACAGCAGAAAGCTGTTCCCTCCTGACTTAGCTGAACAAGCTAAATTCCCAACCGTACAAGAACCTAACCGTTTGTCTCCTGGAGTTACTTCTCCCAAAGTGTTAATGTGGGACTCTAGCATTCCTAATAAAAACCTGACCATCTTCCAAGGTTACTAAAGCGGGACTCCGGCAGTCCTGCTAAGAATCTGACCAGATCCAGCCAGCTGAAGACAAGACGAAATCCAGCAGTGGCCTTTCACTGAATAGTTCCTAATTTTAACCTAATTATGATGTTAAAAATCACACCCAGGAATGGAGATTTAACATGCTAATGAGACATACAACACATGAAAAAGCATGCTATCAAAATTCACAGGTGCTAAAAGTTCTCTGCCTCTATATGCCTACAAGTCACTGCTTTTTTCACCTCAGCTTCCTCAAAGTGACAAGAGCTAAGACCTTTGGGGAGCGAGCACTGGGATCCCTTTCCCATATGCTGCTCCCTTGCAATTCCCTGAGCCACAGCCTACTAAACTTTACCTGGAAAAATTTCTGTTTGACCTGTTATTAATTTCTATTTACACAAGAGCCAATAACTCAGGATCCAAGCTGTGGTAACACCTTCAAAGTTTAATCGTTAAAAAAAACATTCTTTTAATTTAAAACACATGTTAAGTTATAGTTTGCTAGCGTTTTAGTTGTCCAAGAGATTATTTAGAATTTAAATAATGAAAATTAAAGTATAATAAGATCTTACATTAGTGAGTAGTGTTTGTTTTGATGTTACATGAATAAGATGTAGGTTGCCACTTCTCTCACCAACCAAAAGAAACTTTCCTTCTTGACAAAGGCCAACTACATCCACTTCTGTATCTGAAAATTTCAAATCAAAGTTATGCTCTTCCTTTGAAAATGCTTATTTTCAATACAAAAAATACAAATTCTGTCATTAAAAAACCAATGACTACTTAAAATACTTCTAAATACTGCAAAACAGTTGTGATGAAAGTAAAAAAGAATGTCATTGACTTTTATTCAGTCAACACATATTTTGTTTTGTTTTCTTGTTGAGACAGTGTCTCGCTCTGCTTACTCAGGCTGAAGTGCAATGGTACCACCTCAGCTCACTGCAGCCTTGACTTCCTGGGCCCAGTCAGGCAATTCCCTTGCCTCAGCCTCCCAGATAGCTAGGACCACAGGTACACACCACCATGGCCAGCTAATTTTTGTAGCTTTTTGAAGAGAAGGTGTTTTGCGACGTTACCCAGGCTGGTCTCGAACTCCTGGGCTCAAGTGATTGTCCATCTCTGACTCCCAAAGTGCTGAGATTACAGATGTGAGCCACTGCATGCAGCCAGTCAGCAAATAATTACTGAGTACTTACTATATGCTAACCATTGTTCTAGACCTTTTGCATATATCTGAGAACAGTAACAAAAGAGTCCCACCATCAGGAAGCTCATATTTTCAGACAGAAATAGCTGATAAAGACCAGGTGTGGTAGCTCACACCTGTAATCCCAGCACTCTGGGAGGCCGAGGCTGGCGGATCACCTGAGGCAGGAGAAGTGCTGTAACCTGGGAGGCAGAGGTTGCCATGAGAGGAGATTGTGCCATTGCACTCTAGCCTGGGCAACAAGAGCAAAACTCCATCTCAAAAAAAAAAAAAAAAAAAAAAAAGGCTGGGCGTGGTGGCTCACACCGATAATCCCAGCACTTTGGGAGGCCGAGGCAGGAGGGTCACCTGACGGCAGGAGGATCACCTGAGGTCAGGAGTTAAAGACCAGCCTGGCCAACATGGTGAAACCCCATCTCTACTAAAAATACAAAAATTAGCTGGGCATGGTGGCAGGTGCCTGTAATTCCAGCTACTCAGGAGGCTGAGGCAGGATAATCGCTTGAACCCAGGAGGTGAAGGTTGCAGTGAGCCAAGATCCCGCCATTGCATTCCAGCCTGGGAGACAAGAACAAGACTCCATCTCAAAATAAAAAAAAAATTCAACTCAATGGCCGGGTGCAATGGCTCACATCTGTAATCCCAGCACTTTGAGAGGCCAAGGTGGGCAGGTCATTTGAGGTCAGGAGTTTGAGACCATCCTGGCCAACTGGTGAAACTCATCTCAACTAAAAATACAAAAATTACCAGGTATCGGGGTGGGCGCCTGTAATCCCAACTACTTGGAAGGCTGAGGCAGAAGAATCTCTTGAACCTAGGAGGTGGAGGTTGCAGTGAGCCAAGACAGTACCACTGCATTACAGCCTGAGCCATAGAGTAAGACTCTGTCTTAAAAAAAAAAAAAAAAAATTCTACTCAAGAAAGAAAAAACTTCCATATTTTTGTCTAAGCTCAGCAGAATTACTGACTTAGCCCTTAATTCACTTTTTTTTTTTTTTTTTTTTTTTCTCAAAAAAAAGTTTTTTTCTTTTTCTTTGGAAAATACCGGGACAATTTTTGCTCACTATAACCTCTCCCTCCTGGGTTCAAGCGATTCTCCTGCCTCAGCCTCCCAAGTAGCTGGGATTACAAGTGTATGCCACCATGCCCAGGTAATTTGTTGTTATTTGGAAACAGAGTCTCAATCTATCACCCAGGCTAAAGAGTGCATTGGCATAATCTTGGCTCACTGCAACCTCCACCTTCTGAGCTCAAGGAATTATCCTACCTCAGTCTCCTGAGTAGCTGAAGCTACAGGAGCATGTCACCATGCCTGACTAATTTTTTGTATATTAGTAGAGGAAACAGGATTTCACCATGTTGCCCAGACTAGTCTCAAACTCCTGAGCTCAGGCAATCCACCTACCTGGGCTTTCCAAAGTGTCAGGATTACAGGCGTGATTTCTGTATTTTCAGTAGAAACGGGGTTTCACCATGTTGGCCAGGCTGGTCTCAAACTCCTGACCTCAAGTGATCTGCACTCCTCAGCCTCCCAAAGTGCTAGGATTACAGGCATAAACCACCACACCCAGCCTTAATTCACTCTCAAGCCTACATTTGCATGTACTTGAAGCCTTGTAGCTTGATGAAGAATTAATTTATAAGTATGTCCAAGGATTTTCAGAGCTAGTCATTCTAAAAGTATACAAACATCTGAAACTCTGTACAAGATTCAGGAACGTGAACACAAATGAGCTCATGTTTTCCACAGTATTCTAACATAAGCAAGTAAACTAAGTTGTTGCTTTACTTGTGTATTTCCCCATAGATTTATTGAGAGATGGGATCATCTTAGTGTCCTTTGACTCTAACGCCCTGCGTAAATAAGGCACTAAGCACTCAAGTTTAATGACTTGAAATTGGTCAAATTTGAAATCTTAGAAATAATGGAATAAAGAGGACACAATCCAGTAGAAATTGGCAGGAGATATATTTGACTTCCAATTTATCTTTTTTTTTTTTTGAGACGGAGTTTTCGCTCTTGTTACCCAGGCTGGAGTGCAATGGCGCGATCTCGGCTCACGGCAACCTCCTTCTCCTGGGTTCAGGCAATTCTCCTGCCTCAGCCTCATGAGTAGCTGGGATTACAGGCACGTGCCACCATGCCCAGCTAATTTTTTTTTGTAGTTTTAGTAGAGACGGGGTTTCACCGTGTTGACCAGGATGGCCTCGATCTCTTGACCTTGTGATCCACCCGCCTCGGCCTCCCAAAGTGCTGGGATTACAGGCTTGAGCCACCGCGCCCGGCCCGACTTCCAATGTATCTTATTTCATTACATTATACTTACCAAAGAAGAGTTGCAATTGAAGTGATCTACAAATACTGTCAAGCAATATCACTGATTGGTCTGCTACAATAATAAACCCATCACTTAAGTTGCATGCCTGTATCTTTGGATTTAATGAGGCCTGTGGGAGGGAAAAGCATGACTAAAATTAAAACATTTTTATGAGTTAAACAATACTTGTCAATAGTATCATCAAATTCCCAAATACCCCACTTTAAAACTTGACAGGCTTTTTTTCTTTAACCCCTCTAACTAATTAATCATTGAGTTTTTCTTTGTATGGTATATCTTGAATCCATCCAGGATCCTATGTAGAAAAACAGTACAGGATGGGTAGGAAGGGCAAAGGATTCTCATGTTCAAGTCCTTGTTTCCTCAGGATTGACTTTTTGCTGCAGGAGCCAGGCATTAACATAATGAATTAATCAAGATTGGCATACAGTCTAGGTGTCATGGATACACCAGGCTGGGGAATGGTGGTGAATTGTGAACTGGAGGTCCACAACCCTATAGATATGAAAGAACAGAATCTACTTCACACCAGCCAGTGGGAAGCCTGGTGGGGATGCAACACTGGCATGGCCATACCTCCCAATTCATCAATAGAAGCTGGATCTTTATGTGAAATGTTCTAATTTTTAAACGTTGGCAGCTAAGTCAACCTTTTTAAAAACACTAGATAAGCCAAATCAGAGTCTCTAGTATTCGGTTTCTGTTGCCGGGAACTTCCCACACATAGCCGTCTCAAAGCACTTGGAAAGATTAGTGGTTGAATAAGCTCAGTCCCTTTACTAGCTGAGTGATCTTAGGCAAACGCATCAATTCACTCCCTGTAAAAGAGTGATAATAGGCTGGGCGTGGTGACTCACACTTGTAATGCCATCACTTTGGAAGGCCGAGGTAGACCGATTGCCTGAGGTCAGGAGTTCGAGACCAGCCTGGCTAACATGGTAAAACCCAGTCTCTAATAAAAATACAAAAAAATGTAGCCAGGCGTAGTGGCAGGCACCTGTAATCCCAGCTACACAGGAGGCTGAGGCAGGAGAATTGCCTGAACCTGGGAGGCAGAGGTTGCAGTGAACTGAAATCGTGCCACTGCACTCCAGTCTGAGGGACAGAGTGAGACTCTGTCTCAAAAAAAAAAAAAAAAAAAAAAAAAAAAAAAGTGATAATACCTACAAGGTTCACCTGAATAAAGATTACATGAATTAATGTAAAGAGCTTATAAGAGCCTCACATGGCTGGGTACAGTGGCTCATGCCTTTAATCCCAGCACATTGGGAGGACGAGGTGAGTGGATCACGAGGTCGGGAGTTCAAGACCAGCCTGGCCAAGATGGTGAAACCCCATCTCTACTAAAAACTACAAAAATTAGCTAGGCACAATGGTGCACGCCTGTAATCCCAGCTACTTGGGAGGCTGAGGCAGGAAAATCGCTTGAACCCAGGTGGCAGAGGTTGCAATGAGCCAAGATTGTGCCACTGCACTCCAGCCTGGGTGACAGAGTGAGACTCGATCTAAAAAAAAAAGAGCCTCACACGTAGTATATGTTCAATAAATGTTAACTAGTCCTATTCTTCCCTGACAAAATACAGCTAATCACCTCATTTTATGGCTATTTCAAAAGTCACCTTCTCCAGGTATAATTCTTGAAAATTCTCCAACATTCTGATCCCTCTTCTATCTCATTATTTCTTTGAGACAGGGTCTCCCTCTGTTGCTCAGGCTGGAATGCAGTGATGCCATCATAACTCACTGCAGCCTCAAACTCCTGGCCTCAAGGGATCTTCTTGCCTCCCCAAACCAAGTAGCTGGGATTACAGGTACATACCACCACAACTGACTAATTTTTTTTTTTTTAAATATAATGGGGTTTTCACTATGTTGGCCAGGCTGGTCTAGGATTCCTGTACTCAAATGATCCTTCCATCTTAACCACTCAAAAGCTGGGAATACAAGTGGTTGAGGCAATGCGCCCAGCCTCCTTATCTTTTACTTGCTTCATCAACTAGTAAAAGGTTACACAAAGGCACTGCTACCAAGGAATGGCACTAAAATTAGGTGGGCATGGTGGCGGATGCCTGTAATTCCAGCTACTGGGGGGGCTAAGGCAGGAGAATCGCTTGACCCCCGAGAGGCAGAGGTTGCAATGAGCCAAGATCGAACCACTGTACTCCAGACTGAGCAACAGAGCAAGCTCCACCTCAAAAAAACAAAAAAAAGGAAGGGCACTATATCTTCTGGGGTTCTGTCCACACTGTTATCTCTGCCTAGTCTGTTCTTCCCCCTCTTAAGGCCCAAGGCAAGTGCAGTCAATTTTTAATTTTTTTTTTTTTTAAGAGATGTGGTCTCCCTATGTTGCCCAGGCTGGCCTTGAACTCCTGGGCTCAAGCAATTCTCCTGCCTCAGCCTCTGAAGAGCTGGGACCACAGGATGTGCCACCACACCAGGCTCATGCATAATTTCTTAAGAAAATGCTCTTTAAACTGCCCAACCCACAATGAGCTCTCCATCTTCTGAATTCCTACTACATTTACTGTCTGTACTGTTCATTTGGCATTTAGCATATGCTGACCTGCACAGCTAAATATCTTTACTTGTTTGTGTCCTGTGTGCCTAAAATTAAGGTAAGATCCTAAAAGGAATGAGTAAGATGCCGTCTTATGTCCAAGTGCCTAATATTGGGCTCAGAACATAGCAGATGTTCAAAATGTGTTAAGTATATGCCCCATGCTCATAGATAGAATTTTAGTTCCTAACAGAATCCAAGACTCTATATACGCACACACTATTATTTTTCAGCAGCAGCCTTGATGTCAAGAAAGGCCTGAGCCGCTTCCATGTTTTAAGCCTCCTGATAATATTAAAAAATAAAGCTCAGGCACGGTGGTTCATGTCTTTAATCCCAGGACTTTGGGAGGCCAAGGCAGGCAGATCACTTGAGCAGGAGTTCAAGACCAGCCTGGCCAACATGGTGAAACCCTGTCTCTACTAAAAATACAAAAATTAGCCAGGCATGGTGGCAGGAGCCTGTAATCCCAGCTACTCCAGAGGGTGAGGCAGGAGAATCGCTTGAACCTAAGAGGCAGAGGTTAAAATGAGCCAAGATCACGTCACTGTACTTCAGCCTGGGCTATAGAATGAGACCCTGTCTTGAAAGAATCAAACAAATGCTAAAAAATAAAGACATGTTGTTCAGAAGCATTAAGTTTACCCTGCCCCCATGGCTCCTTTGTGGAGGATACCTTGTAGTTTGTAATTAGTCGTAGGTGGGTAACAGCTGCCTACCTGGGATATTTCTGAGTTATGTGTATATGTAGAACAACTGTGTATTAATAAGAATCACCTGTCAAAGAGCAAATAAAAGCATGGATGAATCTCTGCTTGGGGCCTTCAGTCCTGGAGAGCTGCAAGCCCCACAGGCTCTCAGGCTGTTGGTCCCCAGGGTAGATCCACTCTGTTGGCTATCTGGGTGTCTGCCTCTCTCAATACCTTCAGCCTGCCTGGGTGGGGGTCTCCCAGCCGAGCTGGTTCTCCGCAACACGTCATTTCCTCATTACAGAAACTGTGCTTTCAGATGTCTTGAAGGACTCAAAATATTTAAAAAAAAGAAATTGTGCTATACTTTAAATTTTTGCCTCTAATAAACAATTTTATGCCAAAAAATACAATGAGATTTATTTGTACTACTCATAACACAGTTAATCTTTATCTTACATTAATTATTTTATTGTTGGACTATACTGCCTTTAACACAATTCATGGTACATTAAAAGCAGTACAAACCAGGCACAGTGGCTCATGCCGGTAATCCCAGCCTCCCAGCTTACGCTTTGTGAGGCCGAGGCAGGCGGATCACCTGAGGTTAGGAGTTCAAGACCAGCCTGGCCAACATGGTGAAACCCTGTCTTTTAAAAAAAAAA
>NW_022436942.1:80764141-80789640 GCF_009761245.1 Sapajus apella | reverse complement strand
AACCTCATATTCAGCAGGTGCTTGACTCTGGTAGGCAACAGGAGGAACACAGAGTTAGGGATGAATCTCAGAGCGTTCAACTCTATTGGTAGCATTTTATTTCCCAAGTAAGTGGTGGATATTCTTTGTATCAACTTACATTTTGTACGCATGAAATATCAAGAGTTTTGAAAATACTGATCTTCACATGATGCAGGGGGTATTCCGATGTGAATTTCTAGCAATCTGAGACTGAATCTTGATTCCCTGAGCAAGTGCTACATTCATTCACAAAACATTTACTGTGGGCTACTATGCCTACTAAGCACTCAGTAAAACTTATGTGAATGAAACTGTAATAATCAATACCTTTTCAGAAGAGATCTTCATTAGCAAATTTACTTGATATAAAGCAGTTCCGTGTTCTTTTCTTGAACCAACACTTAGGTAACCACTTCCGGTATCATCATTTGTTAGCAGCTCAATATCATTCCACATGTTTCTGAGACTGTCTTCCTGAGTCAGGAACCACTGTCTTTCCTGTAACAACATAAAATTAGACGCCAAATTATCTTGTTGCATGGAACTCAGTTCCTCAGGAAATTAGAAAGCTTACTCACAAAACAAAAACCAAAGCCTAACATTAACATACACAGACATCTTTGTCTTCTTGTTACTGCTATGGCCACTAAACACTCTGAGCCAATAACATAAATGGAACTAGAGCTATGATGATTACCAGAGAACAACGTATTGGTTTACACACACAGACCAACAATTCTGATCTCACCAATGCATCCTGGAGCTTCCATTACTTTGGTGTCTAGTTTGGAATTATACTAAGTTTTCATTTGAAATAAAAGTTAAATCCATATAGCAGGAAACAGTGTAGGTTTAGATGCCAGATTGTCTGAGATATCACAGGATAAGATTTCAGATGAAGTTCAGAAAAAGTCCATTAATACTATCATAGTATTCTTATCCAATAAATAAAAATGGTAAGGGGAAAGGAAAAAAATAATTAGGTTTCTGGACCAAAGACTAAGCTTGAAACCTTAGGAGGGTCATTTACCCATCTCAACAAGCAAAGATTTATATAAATCATTTTATCTGGAGTCTGAGTGGGAAAAGAACACTAAGGAGAAAAACAATCCTTGACTGGTGGGGAACAATAATGAAATAATTACAATTAGTTTGATAAGTGCTACTAGAAGTATGTTTTAATAGCTATAAGAGGGATAGCACAGGGAAGAAACAATTTCTGACTTGGTGCTTTTTCACAATGACTAGGAAGTTGCCCTTGGGTAAGCACTTAATCTTTCCGTTCCTCAATTCTCTAATCTGTAAAATAGGAATATACAGGTAGGGCATGGTGGCTCACACATGTAATCACAGCACTTTGGGAGGCTTAGGTGGGTAGATCAACTGAGGTCAGGAGTTCAAGACCAGCATGGCCAACATGACGAAACCCCCTCTCTACTAAAAATAGAAAAAAATTAGCCGGGCTTGATGGTGCATACCTATAATCTCAGCTACTCGGGAGGCTGAAGCTGGAGAATGGCTTGAACCCGGGAGGCAGAGGTTGCAGTAAACTGAGATTGCCCCACTGCACTCCGTCTTGGAAAAAATATATATATTTATACAGTTGGCCCTCCATATCCATAAGTTCCACATCCCTAGATTCCACCTACAGGCATATTACATTTACATCGTGTTAGGCAAGATAAGTAATCTAGAGATGATTTGAAGTATACAGGCAGATGTTGCAAGGTTACATTCAAATAATATGCCATTTTTTGACAGGGACTTAAGCATCCTAGGGTTTTGGCATCTGTGGGAGGTCCTGGAACCAATCTCCCATGGATACCAATACCAAGGGACTAAGGCAGTTGTACCCAACTGAAAGAGTTTTCTATTTTTTACTTTTGATTTTTTGAGAGTCTTACTATTTTGCCCTGGCTGGCCCTGATCTCTTGGGCTCAAACATTCCTCCTGCTTCAACCTCCCAATGTTTTGAGTTTTAAAAGTCCACAGAATAATGCTTGGTTCATGGCAAACATTCAGTTTTAAGTGTTAGCTAATTTGATATTGGTGGAAGCAGGTAACACGTGGGCTGAGAATTGAAGGTCATAGTTTTTTAAATGTTGGAAGAGTTCTTCCTAAGGGCATAAACAAGGGAACAGAAACAAAACATGTTTGGAGAATAGAAAACAGTTTTAATGGCTGGTGTTTGGGTGAGAGAGAGGAAACGAAGGAGGGACAGTTTGAAGTCAATACCTTTATGGATCTCAATTTCCCACATCTGTGAAATAGAGAAACAGCCCAGAACTGCCAAATTTACTTATTCAACAAACGTTTATTGAATACCTACTTATTATGTGCCAGGCACCTTTCCAGGAACTGGGAATATAGCTGTGAACAAAGCACAAAATTTTTTGCCATTATGAAGTCTATGTTCTTGCGGGAAAAACGGACAAAAATAAAATAGTAGGTAACTGAATTGTTATGCTACCTCTCTAAAAAAAAAGTAAATGCACAATTACAAAAAGTGCAAATGATTTTAAGGAAACAGTGCTTAGATAGATAAGGTGAGGGGTCGCTGAAGGATTTGTTTGGAAAGGGAAGGTGACATTTGAGCTGAGCCCTGAATAACAAGAAGTATGCAAAGCTCAGGCGGAAAGCGATGTAGGCAAAGGAAACAGAGTGCAAAGGCTCAGAGGCTCGGAAGCGTTTGACGCTGCTGCCGGGTCAAAGCAAGGGCAGGAAACAGTGAGGGAGAGATCAGTGAAGCCCAATAAAACCTCGACTTCAAGACTGAATTTTATTCTCAGTGCAAGGGGTTGGGGGCGGGGAGAGAACCCAGCAAACGAATGGCCTGATTTGATACGTATTTTCAGATCACTCTGGCGGCGAAATGCAGAATAGATGCGCGAATAGGAGAGAATCAGCAAGATGAAACACTGTCAGTTTGGCCTCCACACTTAAACGCTCTCCGCCGGACATCGCCGCCAGCAAAAACCGACACCAACCTCTCCTGCCGGCGTCAAGGGGAGAACAAAAGGAACTGAGCAGAGGCTGCAGCTACTTCGTCCTGAACGCACCCCCAGTTCCGTACACAGCGCAGCTCCCCGTCCTTACCTGCAAGTGAAGAAACTAAAGAGGAACACTTAAGTATCTCGTCCCTCTTCCAGACTCACGCAACCGCCTCTAATCTTTGGGTTTCATCCCACAAGTTAAAATTGGCGGCAGAACATTAGACCCAACCCCTTTACGGCGGCCGGACGAGACCAAGATTACTTTAGACTCGAAATAAGACGTTGCCCCACCCTGAGCTCCGCCCATTTCGTTCTCCCGACTGCGCGTTCCTAGGGTGTATTCTTCGCCCCGCCCTCTTTGCTGTCCTTACACGCCCCTTTGAAAAACACCCAATCACCGCTTCGAAATGCGTTGTTATGGAAACTCTTGTTACCGCCCTGTTTCCTCCCAGCAAGCTGTGCGACGCACCGGGCTTCTTCGCCTTTGTGCCATCCGGGTCTCTCGCGCTTGCGATTTAGTCTGAGGCGAAGCTTCGGAGCGGCCAGTACTGTTGAAAGCGACAAGTGTAGGCGCCGCTCTAGCGGCCGGGACTCTGAACTATGGCGGTAGGTACCGAATCTGAGTTTAAAGCCAGGGATACTTTTCTGCTACTTTCCAAAGTGTGAGTGAACAGTTCCCAGAGCCTTATTCTTGTGTGTGTATGTGGACAAAATGGCGCCGCGGCCTTCTTCTGCGCCCGCCATCATGGCTGCCTGCTGTAGGGAGGGGGAAGTAAGGCGCTGTCGATGGGGGTGGGGAGCCGCAGGGAGTGCCTTTTTTTTTCGAGAACTTTCCTCTTCTCTTTTCCAACGCTACGTCCCTTTTTGCCCCACTGAACTTTCTCCATTTTCGCTTATTCATCCTGGCCAGTGATTTATACTGAGTATTTTAGGGCCTGAGAATTTGCGGTGGTGGAGAAAGGGGCTGGGAAAGAGACGATCAGGAGTGGTCTCCGAAAAGTATTGAGTCAAAAAGGGGGTGTCTGTAAGGGATAGTATGGAAGAAGAAGAGAGAGACTTGTAGCTTTTTTTTTTTTGGTACGCTCCAATGAGATGCTTCTAGTTGCATAATTTTAATTAGCGTTTGCCAGTGTAAGCCCTAATTTATTGTGTAGTAATGAGCTAGAGGAAGGTATTGTTAAAAGGGAGTGAAAATTCAACTTAAAATGTTGTGGAACTACTACCAATTCTGACTGATGAGCGGTTTCTGAAGTGGTCCGTGATGTAATCAATTTGAAGTCTGAGAAGCATTATAGTTAAGTCTTGTCACTGACCTTGTCCCTTTAAATTTAAACCTTTTTGACCCCATACGAGCTACAATTTGTAGATTACTTTGAACAATAAGCCTGCCGCGTGTGTAAGATGCCCAATTCTGACGAATCCACGTTACAATGTGATTATTCCGTTTCTAGTTATTCTGTTAAAAGGAAAATGTAAAGATTTTGCATTTCTTCTTGCTGACTAAATTATACCTTATTCTTGATGATAATTATAACTATTAAACGTAGTGAAAATTTTAAAGTTTGCTCTTCCCAACAATTTGAACGTGTGAAATTAGGCAAATGATTTTCTTCCTCCCGCCCCCACTCACCTCCAGATATTTAGTTGATTGAGTTTAGACCAGTTTTTTTACTTACTGTTTTCATTTGTTTATAGAGTTTGGGGCCTCAGTATATACTAAAGAATAATACTATTTTTCTTGGGTTCCAGGTTTTTTTGTTTTTTGATGGAGAGTTTTGCTCTTGTTGCCCAGGCTGGAGTGCTGTGGCACGATGTCGGCTCACCACAGCCTCCGTCTCCCGGGTTCAAGCGATTATCCTGCCTCAGCCTCCCGATTAGCTGGGATTACAGGCGCCCACCACCACGCCCGGCGAAATTTTTTGTGTTTTTAGTAGAGACGGGGGTTCACCATATTGGCCAGGTTGGTCTCGAACTCCTGACCTCAGATGATTCACCCGCCTCGACTTCCCAAAGTGCTGGAATTACAGGTGTGAACCACTGCGCCTGCCCGGGTTCCAGTATTTTTAAAAGTGAATTCAAGCATTTGCTTCTGCCGTGCCTTGTTAAATAAAAAGACAATCCCCTGGAGAAGTGGCCTAGTATTCAATCCAGTGCTTACCTCCTTGGTAGTGGAAAAAGATTTGTCTACTTTGTTTCGAGCCATTATTAGGTGTTTGCAACAAAATATAAATTTGTAGGAAACTAAAGTGGCTGCCTCTTAGAGCCAGTGCTGGAATAGAAGGCTGTTTTACAGTTAACGTTTAACGTATACACATAGATTTGTACTAAATTAAAGCTTAGAAATTTTCAGAGCAATTTTAATATTCAGTCGTTTTTTTTTTTTTTTTTTTTCCTGGATACCTGCACTATGCTGCTGTAAGATTTCCTCAGGGAAATAAAAGTTTTCCATGGCCTCAGTGGCCACCTATCATTCATGTTTAAGGTGGTTTTTGTTGTTCCATAGCATATTTTACAGATGAAAATGATTGATGTAAGTTTAAGTTAGCCTGTGTCACAGTGGTTTCTCTGTTGCCCAGCTTTGTGATGTTAAGCATAACGTTAGATAAACCATTGCCTGACAGCTACTGCCTAGGCTAAGCACTAGCTTTTATATTCGAAGGTTGTTTTCACTTCTAGTCTTGTTCTCTGCAAAAGTAAATGGGATTTGCCAGTACTTGGAGGAATTCTATCTCTGACAGTAAATTGTCATGCACTGAAAGTGATTTTTGAGATCACTTCTGTTTACCAGGTGTGAGCTGTACTTAGCAAGTAATGGATGAATCTGAAATAGTCCTTAAGGATAATGATGAGGAAAAATATATATTAAAATGTCTGGTATTCATTGTGGAAAAAATCAGAATCATCCTTAATGATACAGTATCATTAGTAATAAAAACAACAAAGAGATAGAGATGGAGAATCATTTTAAGCGAGTCAGCTACTGTTGCTGGGTCTCATCAGGGAAATGGGAAAGTTGAACTCTATTCTAAGGGATGAAAACCTTTAGCATAAAAATTTTATGGTTCCAGAAGTCACCCAGACTGGAGAAATAAGTCCATATACAGTATGCTGGCATGAGAGCCTCCATGGTAGTTACTTTATTTCTTACTGTTGTTTTTATACCATTGTTAGAGTAATAACACATAATTTATGTCTTTCAGCACAATTGAATTGTAAATCCTTTCTGTTTTATTTATCGCTTTACTCCCTAAGTCTTAGCATTGGTTTTGGCACATTTTTGACCCTCAGTACATACTTGAAGTAATGCGACCTCTCACAACCTGCTTTGTTAAAATACAATACCCCCATTTATTGTACTTGATATTTCCGAACTAATCTTCCTAAGGGAAGAAGTTCTCCATTATGTGATTCCTCCTGCTGAAGACTGTATCTTGATTCCTTATTTATTCAATCCAGATTCTTTCTGATGGTCTAAGTGAAAAGTCCGTAATTGTTTCTGTAAAGGGCCAGATGGTAAATATTTTTGGCTTTGTGGGCCTTGTGCAGTCTCTGACACATTCTTTTATTTGCTAGCTTGTTTTTTGTTTGGCTGGTTGGTTTTTTGGTTTTGTTTTGGGGTTTTTGGTGTTTTTTTTTTTTTTTTTTTTTTTTTTTTTTTTTCCCCTAAGAGTCTCTGTCACCCAGGCTGGAGGGGGCAGTAGCGCAATCTTAACTCACTTTAACCTCAGCCTCCTGGACTCAAACCATTCTCCCACCTCAGTCTCCTGAGTAGCTGGGCTTACAGACATACCCCACCACACTTGGCTAAATTTTGTATTTTTAGTAGAGGCAGGGTTTCCCCTTGTTGGCTAGGCTGGTCTTGAACTCCTCATCTCAGGTTATCTGCCTGGCTCCACTTCCAGAGTGTTCGGATTATAGGTGTGAGCGACAGTGCTGGCCCTGCTTGTTTTTAATGGCCCTATTTAAAACGTGAAAACCATTCTTAGCTGAAGGCCATACAGAAACTAGAGGAGGACCTTAGCTTGCCAACTCTTCTTAAGTAATCAATTCCTCAGATGTATCAATGATTTTATTTTCATATTCTCTGGTCAGATAACCAGCCATTGTCTACCTTCCGCATTAGTTGAGATTTGTAAAACTTATATTGTAATAATTAACTTATAAAATGCTTTAAAGCAGAAGCAATGTTTTCATAGCCCAGAGCACATGTGAGGCAAGGCAGACCATATTTGGCAGCAGCACTGTGCCACGGGGCTGTTTTCATTAAAGAGGGTTAATGAAATTAAGATGGGGTTCTCACATAGGTAAGTTAATTTTCTGTTTATTATTTTATAATATTCTTGAGGCATTGTCTCTTTTAGGATTTTATGGTCTTGAGTATCTATGCTTTAACAACACATTTTTAATATTTTACATGTATGCTAATCTAAGAGAAAAGTATTGGTAAGGACAGCTGAATGTGTTCACACATCTAAAAGGACTATATTTTCTCTGCTTCAATGTTTATTTGAAATACTTGGAGCCCTTATTCCTAACTGCCTTTTAAAAGTTCTAAAAATAATCGTTAGAAAGTTAATGTACGTCTCGCTTTGGTATCAGGTTCATCATTTCAAGTCATTCAGGCTTATTAGTGTACAAAGCATATTTAGTTACTTGGAAAGCAGCCATTCTGATTTATTGATTAGACGGGGGCTGTCTTCCGTCCCTTTGTCCCTCTTCTTTTAAGGAATTGAAAACATTTTAAATGTAATTAAGAACTTTAATCATTGTCTTTAAACTTTTAGGCTAGTGATACAGAACGAGATGGACTAGCCCCAGAAAAGACATCACCAGATAGAGATAAGAAAAAAGAGCAGTCAGATGTATCTGTTTCTCCTAGAGCTTCAAAACATCATTATTCAAGATCACGATCAAGGTCAAGAGAAAGAAAACGAAAGTCAGGTATGATTCTTAGAGGTTGCAACAACTATCAGCATTTGTGTAAAACATATAGACCTGTTGTATAAGAAAACATTCATTTAGTTTGTTGGCCAGGCATGGCGACACAAGCCTATAATCCCAGCACTTTGGGAAGCCAAGGCAGGTGGATCACCTGAGGCCAGGATCTCAAGATCAACCTGGCCAACATGGTGAAACCTCGTCTCTACTAAAAATACAAAAATTAAGCCAGGCGTGGTGGTGCATGCCTATGATCCCAGCTGCTCAAGAGGCTGAGGCAGGAGAAACTCTTGAACTGTGGAGGTGGAGTTTGCTGTGAACCCGGATAGCACCACTGCACTCCAGCCTATTTGACAGACTCTGGCCTCAAAAAAAAAAAAAAAGACATACATTTAGTTTGTTGAAGAATAAATGTTCTCCCCAGCTGAGGAATATATAATGAAAATATATTGATAATTCTCTAGATAATTTTTCAATTAGAAGAAATACAAATGTCCTAATGCAGAAATTTTGTAACTGTTGAAAGATAAGAATACATATTTAAATTTGGGTTATTGTATTTAATAACCCCAAGATGTTTAAATTTTATTCTTTCAACATTGGCAAAATAGTGTTTTCAGAGATGTAACCTGGACGCTGGTATATTCTGGACTTATTTATTCTTTGAAGTAAGTTACAAAAACATTTTTATTCTTGTTTTTCTTTTTAACTTAATGGTAGAATTTTTCTGAAGCAAGGGGTTTGACATTTGGGAAGTCTCCATATTTCCTTTTTTTTTTTTTTTTTAAGATGGGGTTTCACCATATTAGTCAGGCTGGTCTCGGAACTCCTGACCTCAGATGATCCGCCCCCCCTCGGCCTCCCAAAGTGCTGGGATTACAGGCATGAGCCACCACACCCGGCTATATTTCCTTTTTTTAAAAAAGGCGAAAGTGATGTGGAAGACAGTATTTCACTGTTTGTTTTTTTGTTGTTTTTTTGTTTGTTTTTTTTTTTTTTGAGACAGAGTTTCACTCTTGTTACCCAGGCTGGAGTGCAATGGTGCAATCTTGGCTCACCGCAACCTCCGCGTCCTGGGTTCAGGCAATTCTCCTGCCTCAGTCTCCTGAGTAACTGGGATTACAGGCATGCGCCACTATGCCCAGCTGATTTTTTGTATTTTTAGTAGAGACGGGGTTTCACCATGTTGACCAGGATGGTCTCGATCTCTTGACCTCGTGATCCACCCACCTCGTGATCCACCCGCCTCGGCCGTATTTCACTGTTTTTAAAGTCAGCATTGCTGTTGAATGAAGAGATTTAGAAATTAAAATAGTTCTGAGTTTACAAGTTGAAGTGCCTGGACTCCGGTTATTCTTTGTGCCTCCAGATAACCTACAGAATGCAATTTTCATCTGTGTATTTGAAACCATTTAGTATTGTAATATTTTGAATGGTTTTTTTTTGTTTGTTTTTTTTTTTTTTTCCTGAGAAGGAGTGTGTGTCGCCCATGCTGGAATGCTCTGACATTATCTTGTTTCACTGCAACCTCCACCTCCTGGGTTCAAGAGATTCTCCTGCCTCAACCTCCCAAGTAGCTGGGATTATAGGCATGTGCCACTATGCCCAGCTAATTTTTTTATTTTTAGTAAAGAAAGAGTTTAGCTATGTTGGAAAATACCAAATATAATTCACCTGTTTATTTTCTTTTTTCTTTCTTCTTTTTTTTTTTTTTTTTTTTTCTTTTGACACGGTGTCTTGCCCTGTCACCAGGCTGGAGTAGAGTGGTGCGATCCCAGCTCACTGCAACTTAAACCTCCCTGGTTCAAGCAGTTCTCCTGCCTCAGCCTCCTGAGTAGCTGGGACTACAGGTGTGCACCACCATGCCCAGCTAATTTTTTGTATGTTTAGTAGAGACAGGGTTTCACCATGTTGGCCAGGATGGTCTCGATCTCTTGGCCTCCCAAAGTGCTGGGATTACAGGCATGCGCCACCGTGTCCAGCCTCAGCCTCTATTTTCTTTAGTTTTTTTTTTGTTCTTAATGGCTTACCTCTCCCTACCAAACCCCCTTATAAATTTACTATAGATTAGGAAACTAGATAGGCTTGTCAGAATGTATGTAAAATACTAAAGGTCTATGACTGTTTAAAATATGTATCTGGCCTGGTTTATATCCTGGTTTGCTCCGATTTCTTGATTTGTTTTACATATGTGTAGTATTAATGTAGAATGATCCCACCCCACCATTAAAAAATTTAGTTATTAGAACAAGTAATTTTTCTCCAGCGTTGGAGTTTTTTCAGGATGTGATGTTTCTCCAGCTCTGTTTATGGTGAATATTTTTGTGTGTATTCACAGATAATGAAGGAAGAAAACACAGGAGCCGGAGCAGAAGCAAAGAGGTAATTAACACTTTGTAGTGAATAGGTACTTTTAAATACTTAAAAAGTGTCTGGTAGAAAAATTTGTATGAATATATGACATTGCCAAGGTAAGTACCAAACTTGAAATTTAAAAGGTTAATTGGATTCTAAAATGAGCATGATTTTGATTCATCAGTTTTGAAGAAGATGTTTATGTGAAAAGTACCTTCAAAACCTTAAGTTTATTATATTGTGAAAATATTCACAATAAAAATTTCATGTGAAGAATATAATTGGTTTTTTTAGGCCTGTCACACAGAGCTTCCATTAATCTGAGGTCCCGAGTCTCTTGGTGCCTGACAATTGCTCAGGATTTTTAAACAGCAATCATCTTTACGTAGCAATACCCTAGATATCTGTGGGCTGCTTTTTCTTTATGAAAGGTAACAAGAGTTCTCTTTTCTTTTACAAACTAGTTCAGTTTCCCTAATAATAGTACTATTAAATTTTGAAATAAAGATTTGAGTGAGGGACAGCTGAAAAGGTGATGGTGACAGCAAAACTTGAGGAAAAAGAAAAGCAACAGCTGTATTGCAGAGGAGTTACTTGTTCACCCACCTAAGAAGACAAGGAATGAGCCAACAAGGAAGAGTAGAAGTAGCTGGAAAGGGAGAAGAGTCTTGTGGGGACTGGGCAAGGGACTCCTAAAAAAAAATGTGGGCAGGGACTTCACCTCTTCCCCTAATGGAAGCTCTGTTAAATTTTTAATTTAGGAGAGTTTTTGTGAAAATGACTATTTTGTTTAGCTCACATGATAACATTTCTATAATAAATCATACTCAGCGTGCTAATGCGCGAAGAGACTGAACTGAAGACGCTGCAGACTCAGATAGCAAAATAATAAGCCTACTTCATGATAAGGTAACTATTAGTCATTCAAACTCCTATTTCCCTTAAATATATCTTAAATCAGTTAAGGGTTTTAATGTTTTTTTTTTTTTTTTTTAAATTAATAGTAATGTTATGTTTGAGAAACTGGTTTGAAATAAACTCTAAAACCTTTAGAAGTTTAACCACTTAAGACTTTTCCAGTCTGCCTCTTTATAGCAAAACCAAGGACAATTTATTTTGTAAGCTCGTATAGAGAACTGGCAGTGAAACTAAATACTTGGGTCTCCAGGTCTCTTACTTTTCTGCAAATAATAAATTACATACTATGATCATTTTCAGCTATATCATCATGCATGTTCCAAAATGATTGGCCAAGTTTTATTTTTAAGAAACATTAATCTTGAGTGGAAACAAATATGCTGTGACCTATTTTGGGAAACATAAATGTCCTATTATGGTGGAAAAGTGGTAGCCTGGGCGTTAGAAAAACATGGGGTATAGGTTCAGCTTACGCATGTAGCTTCGTAACTTTAGATCTTTGTTTAGTTACACATAAAGGGATTCAATTAGAGGAACTGAGTTTCCTTCCACATTTAAAATTTAGCGATTCAGAGATGTTTAGTATTTTAAGCTTTTGCTGCAAGATGGATTTGACAAACCTTCGTGTAGGGAACTATAGTATGTACCACTTCCTACTTTGGTATTCGGTAGGATGAGATTTGATCTTGCAGTTAATTTTAGCTGAGTCTCTGAATGCACATATGAAAACCTTGATCTTTTTAAAGTATGGGGGCAGTATGTATTGTGTGATAGCATATGGGTTCATTGTTATACCTAATTTGGTTTCTTTAAAACTGAAACATACAGTTGCCATTTCTACCCTAGGTACATGAAATGTAATACTTCTCCAAGCCTATTGGGATACTGCAAGATGAAAAGAGATTGCTTCACAGTGTAGACATTGGGAGGAAAATCAAGAGCTGTCTTTTAGAGGATGTAGCCGGCAGTATAGCTATAAAAGGGACACTGCATCTCTGTGTAAAATAATTTGAAATTATTGAAAATACTAGTGCTTCATAATAATTATTCTTAGCTACCTAATTGAAATGCATTTCTGGTGTACTTTTTGTGTCATTATCTCCATTATTGTTTACTTAATATGAGGTACTCCGGATTTAGAAGTTGATGTATATACATAGTCTATATTATTTTAGATAAACCTAAGGGATTCCTCTTTTGTCTGGCATAATGGCTTTTCAATATTTCAACTTTGAAAATCATTGTTTCTATTGTAGTAATTGAAAATAGTTTGGGAGGAACTGCATTTGGGTTTTTATAGTAAAGAAAAAATAGTAATTATATCTGCAACATTTGGGTGATGTGAAACTAGATCTTTTTTTTATTTGCCACACACTCCTAAGGTTACTAATGTTGCATCACAACATTTTTGTCTACTGATACCCATACTAACTCTCTTTGTTGCACTATTTTCCTGAAAGAACCAACTTCTTCTTAAAACAGGCAAGAAGACATGAATCCAAAGATAAATCCTCTAAGAAACACAAGTCTGAGGAACATAATGACAAAGAACATCCTTCTGATAAAGGAAGAGAGCGACTGAATTCATCTGAAAATGGTGAGGACAGGCACAAACGCAAAGAAAGAAAGTCATCAAGAGGCAGAAGTCACTCAAGATCTAGGTCTCGTGAAAGGTAAGTCATTTTGTATTATAATTTAATACCTTATAACAAGATTTAAGTTACATAAAGCTTCTCATTGACCCACCAATACCCAAAAAAAATAGGGAGTGTTTCTTGTTTGTTTGGGGTGGGGGGTGGTTTGGCTTTGGGCTTTGTTTTCTTACCATGAAAAAATGGTTTCTGAGAATCGGACATAAGGGATAACTAATATTCAATTAATGGCTAGATTTTCTTCTTCTTCTTCTTTTTTTGAGACACAGTCTCAGTCTGTCCCCCAGGCTGGAATGCAGTGGTGAGATTTTGGCTCACTGCAATCTCTGCCTCCCGGGTTCAAGCAGTTTTCCAGTCTCAGCCTCCCGAATAGCTGGGATTACAGGCGTGTGCTACCATGTGTGGTTAACTTTTGTATTTTTAGTAGAGAAAAGGTTTCACTATGTTGTCAGGCTAGTCTCGAACTCCTGACCTCGAGTGATCCACCATGCCCAGCATAGATTTTCTTTTTTGAGACGGTTTCTCTGTGTTGCCCTAGAGTGCAGTGGTGTGCTCTCAGCGCACTGCACAGCCTCCAGGGCTCAAGTGCTCCACCTCAGCCTCCTGAATAGCTTTGACCATAGACATGCGCCACCACACCCAGCTAATTTATTTGTATTTTTTGTAGAGACATTTTGTCCATGTCGTGCAGGCTGTTTTCAAATTCCTGGGCTTAAGCAGTGTACTCGCCTTGGCCTCCTAAAGTGCCGGGATTTCAGAAGTGAGTCACTCTACCCAGCTGAGATTTTTTTACCACTTAATCTCTTTTGCACTGAAAAAAATCATATCGTTAAACTGTATAGTTTAAGACAGTAAACAGTCTTTTTGCATTATCGATGTGATATAGAAAGTGTTTTCTGCTAAACTTTGCAATTTAGACTTTTTTGATGTTGGAATATAGATAAAAAGATTTTTGAGAAACTGGATCACAGCTCAAATTTATGAATGGTGTTTGGTAGATTTTTTCTTGAAGTCTGTGGGTAATTCGTGCATGGTATCAGACTCAAAAATTTTCAGTAGATATACTATTTTACTTAAGCTTTGTAAATACTGTGGAAAGAGTATTAAATAGAATCATAAATTTGGATAGGATACATTGAACATGTTTGACATGTTAATAGCTTTACTATATTCTCTGGGACAGATTATCAAACATGAAGGTCCATTTTTAGTTTATATTTCCTTTGAAAACCTCACTCTTTCTGTAAACAGTATCATGTACTTAATTACTTGTCTTAATTGCAGTACTACAGATAACTAATTTATGATGCATATAAGTGAAACAACTCTAAATAATTAAAATTTGTGCACTTTAATTTCAGACGCCATCGTAGTAGAAGCAGGGAGCGGAAGAAATCTCGATCCAGGAGTAGGGAGCGGAAGAAATCTCGATCCAGAAGCAGAGAGAGGAAGAAATCAAGATCCAGAAGCAGGGAAAGAAAACGGCGGATCAGGTCTCGATCTCGCTCAAGATCAAGACACAGGCATAGGACTAGAAGCAGGAGTAGGACACGGAGTAGGAGTCGGTAGGTGACCATCATCTTTATAAAATTTAATGGGCCCCTCAGAGAGTTCATTTCTCTTCTCTCAGTAAGAGAATATTAGATTTGTTAGGTAATGTTTTATCATAATCTATAAATAGGATTTATTTATAAATCTATAATAAATAATCTATATAGGATTTATAGATTATGGTAAATCTATGGCATGATAAATAGAATTTATAGATTATGGTAAAATTATTTTAATCATCTAACAATTGAACAGACCTAATTACTTGAATAAAAATACAAGTATTCTCATGTGATTGATAAATCTCTTGGGGAGTGCAGGTGTGAATAGGCCTATGTTGGCTAGGTGTAGTGGTTTATGCCTGTAACCCTGCTGAGGCGGGCAGGTCCCTTGAGCCCAGGAGTTCAAAACCAGCCTGAGCAATATGATGAAACCACACCTCTACAAAAGATACAAAAAAATTAGATTGGCACGGTAGCACACACCTGTGATTCCAGCTACTTGGGAGCCTGAGGTGAGAGAATTGCTTGAGCCCAGAAGGCAGAGATTGCAATGAGCCAAGATCATATTAAGTGCAAGAGCCAGGACCCAGTTTCAGGTACATCTAAATACAAATTCCGTTCATATGCTTAACCTACTGTGCTGTACAGACTACCTCAGATTTTATTTGTAAATGAACAAAATTCAGATTTATCTTGATTGCTGAGAGGAGGCTTTGTTGAGATGGGAAATACACAATAAAGAGCACAGAAGGAAAACTTTATAAATATTGTTCAATGATTTTCTCTGCTTATTTACATAAGATAGTATACTATTTTGTTGATTTATTGCAACTTAGGTCAATGTGTAAAAGATTAAAATACACATTTTTAGTCAGTGGTTCTAGTTTGTAGTAGTTTACTAATTTAAACCTTACCAATTAAGAGATTTTTTTATTTGCTTTTTTGGCTGTTTTGGTCACTGACATTTTGTTTGTTTGTGATGGAGTCTCTGACACCCAGGCTGGAGTGCAATGGCATGATCTTGGCCCACTGCAACCTCCCCCTCCCAGGTTCAAGCAATTCTCTTGCAACGGCCTTCCAAGTAGCTGGGATTACAGGCGCTCACCATCATGCCTAGCTAATTTTTGTGTTTTTGTTGAGGTGGGGTTTCACCATGTTGGCCAGGCTGGTCTCAAACTACTGACCTCAGGTGATCCGCCCACCTCACCCTAGTAAAGTGCTGGGATTACGGGTGTGAGCCACTGCACCCGGCCCCACATCTAGTTTTTTAGTGGTTGATAACTATTTTTGAAAACCATCTACAAATTCACTATAGATTAAAATATGTAGGAAGAATTCCTATGATATACATATTGACCTACATGAGTACAAAATGACTAATGTATAACGCTGGCTTTTGCAGCATTGGATGTACTATGCAAAAGATTGGAGACAACCAGATGTGGTGGGGCATCCCTGTAGACCCAGGTACTCTGGAGGCTAAGGCAGGAGGATCACTCAAGGCCAGCCTGAGCAACAGAGTGAGACCCTGTCTCTTAAAAGGGGATGAGGGAGTTGGAAACAAACAACTGTTGTTTCCAGTGAGTTCAGCTGTAACACAGATGTTTAAATGTTTGTATCTCAAAATATAAATGTTTTTGTATCATTGGAATTTTTGTTGAACTTTGTAAACGTAGTTGATTTCTTATTAACAAAATAGTATGACTTGGCCATAATATGACATGTGAAATATGGTTTACTACAGTGATAGAAAGAAGAGAATTGAAAAGCCGAGAAGATTTAGCAGAAGTTTAAGCCGGACTCCAAGTCCACCTCCCTTCAGAGGCAGAAACACAGCAATGGATGCCCAAGAAGCTTTAGCTAGGAGGTGTGTATTTCTTCACTTGTTCCTATTTACCCTTAAATAGATGCTCAATTGTGTGGATGAGATGAATGCTTTCAGTAAGAGAATGATTCAGATACTTAAATCTAATAGTAAATATGCTGGCATATTTGTGATTTAGAGCTATGTAAATAGTTTAATTTTCATCTTAAATATTTGCACAATTAAAAGATTGAGACGTCTACAACAATTTCTGTTTTTCCCTTTGTGATTAATTCATTTTTCTCAATTTAGACTCCCAAATATTTTAAGTTTGCCTTTGAATTTTTTTTTTTTTTTTTTACTATCAAATCGGGTTCAAGAACTATTTTTTTTTCTTCTTTTTGTGTTGTCACCAAAAGAACTATTATTTTCACATTAAAATGACTTTTCCTTTACTTTTGGTTTTTCTCCCTCAAATAGACAAATATCTGAAACAATAGTATTCTGTCAGTATTATTTTGAAGATGGCAAATAACAGACATTATAAGCCAGTTTATTTGATCTCGTAAGTTTATTCCTGATAACTATAAAATAACTTTTTTTTTTTCCTGCTGTTTCAGCTGGGCGCGGTGGCTCATGCCTGTAATCCCAGCATTTTGGGAGGCCAACGTGGGCAGATCACCTGGGGTCAGGAGTTTGGAGACCAGCCTGGCTAACATGGTGAAATCCCGTCTCTACTAAAAATAAAAAAATTAGCTCAGTGTGGTGACAGGCAAGCTACTCGGGAGGCTGAGGCACAAGAATTGCTTGAACCCAGGAGGCAGAGGTTGCAGTGAGCTGAGATCTCGCCTGGACAATAGAGCGAGACTCAGTCTCAATAAATAAATAAATAAATAAATAAATTAATTAATTAATTAATTTTCTGTTGTTTCAAAGATGATAGTGGTGGAACCACACACAGGAGGGCTGTATAATTGAAATTGCAAAACTATTCAAAGAACTGTCTCATAGAAAGGCAAAAAGCAAAATAAAATACAAGCACTTGTTTGCGCATTACCAATATTTTGAAAAACAATCTTTTTAGGTTTGAATTTTCTCTCTTTTTTTTTTCTCCTCTCTTTACAAAAAATTAAGTTGTTTTGTTTTTTGAGACAGGGTCCTGCCCAAGCTGAAGTGCAGTGCCACCCGATGACAGCTCACTGCATCCTTGAATTCCTGGGCCCAAGCAGTTCTTCCACCTCAGCCTCTCAAGTAGCTGGGACCACAGGCATGCCTGGCTAATTTTTGTATTTTTTGTAGAGAAGACGGGGTCTCCCTGTGTTGCCCAGGCTGGTATCACAGTGTAACCTGGTGGTGCTGCCCTGGGAACCCAGCATGACAGAAACTGCAGTTGAACAGCAGCAAAAGCGTGAGCTCACCTCTTCTTTCCATTCACCCTAGTGAATGGTGTTAATTCCAAATCTTCAATGGCCATTTTAATGCAGCCAGTTGTAGTCACACACATCATCTTTCTGAAACTATTACCAGTAGATTAGGAAACAATTTGCTATAAAATAGGATTTAATTTATACTAAATTATAATTTTATTAACTGCCATATTTTTTAAGCCCTTAAGTTATTTATTTGAATGTCATAAGTCTATTATGCTTTCGTTTTTGGATTTTTTTTTAAAGTGAAGCTGTTATACTAGCATCCAAAAATTCTTTGACTTAGACTGCTTGGTGATCGTTCAGATAAAGTTTTAAATACAGTCCTTTAATTTCAGAATGTCAGATTATTCCTTGACTACCTTGAAATCTGGAGGGTTTTTTTGTTAAGCTACCATGTTATAGACCTTTTATGTTTGTTATTTTTTGGTCTTAAATGTCAGGTTTTAAAACTGTTTAGGAAATAGTTTTCAGATCAGTGACCTCATTTTTTAAATTTTTTAGGCAGAGTCTAACACTCTGTCACCTAGACTGGAGTACAGTGGCATAAGCTCACTACAACCTCTGCCTTCTGGGTTCAAGCAGTTCTCATGCCTTAGCCTCCCAAGAAGCTGAGATTACCGATGCTCATCACCATGCCCGGGTTTGTTTTCATAGAGACGAATTTCGCCATGTTGGCCAAGCTGATCTCGAACCCCTGGCCTCAAGCAGTCCTCTTGCCTTGGCCTCTCAAAGTGCTGGGATTACAGGCATGAGCCACCTTAACCAGCCTGTTACCTAAATTTTATTGTTACTACTAATTCACAAACTTGTATTATCAAAGATAATACAAGTATTATCAAGTCTATGCTGTGCCTTCCATGCATGTATTTCATAAAAGAGAATAAAAATTATAGCTTGTTAAATTACTTTTGTGTAAATTTCAACTATTTTTATTTATTTATTTATTTATTTTGAGATGGAGTTTCACTCTTGTTGCCCAGGCTAGAGTGCAGTGGCGCGATCTCAGTTTAGTGCAGCCTCTGCCTCCTAGGTTCAGGTGATTCTCCTGCCTCAGCCTCACAAGTAGCTGGGATTACAGGCGTCCACTACCACACCCTGATAATTTTTTCTATGTTTAGTAGAGGTGGGATTTCACCATGTTGGGCAGGCTGGATTTGAACTCCTGACCTCAGGCGATCACCCACCTCAGCCTCCCAAAGTTCTGGGATTACAGGCAAGAGCCACGGCGCCTGGCCAATTTCAACAACTCTTAAATCCAATTTACTACCACTGTATTACCATTATATTACCCATAGTGCCCCAAAACAAAAACAATGTTTTTCTCATTCCTTGCCACTTTACACCATATTAAAGAGGGGGTAGTGGCATTTGACTTGATTGGTAAATTGGAGAATCCTTATGAAGTTTAAGAGTTTAAGGAATTCATTGTGAAGATACTGTTAACTGTTACTTGCTGTATAGGAAGAGTAAACTTGACAGTGTCTTTGGTGTGCATGCTCATTAGTGAATTTAAGGAATATGCACACTAACTAGACTGAACAATTTTCATTTTGTTTTGGAATGAATTTGTTTCATGTTACCAGTTCCTTTGTAAATGACAAATTTCCTCAACTGCTAAAAATAATTTCCTAATATAGACAAGTTTTCCTCCCAATTTAATAGATTACACAGAGAATGGCAAGGTTTGCTTGACCTTCTGGTTTTCGCTTTTTTATTTTTATTAAATTGAAGACTACACTAAGGTCTGTTTAATATAAAAAGTTACCGAATGTCTTGATTGGCTGCCTTATCTTGGCTTGATCTCCCTCAAGAAACATTTTGATAATTCTATGAATTTCTTTACTAGTTACCATGCCTTAAAATTTACTCAGCTCTCAATGTGTTACTTGCAAGATGGAATTTTTTCTTCACTTTTTAATTGGAACTGCCTATAAAAACTATGCCTGTTTCTGACTAGTCAATTCAAAAATGCTTAAACCCACTCTTGCAATATCCTTCAGCTGTAATTTATACCATTATGAATGATTGCTTTTTCTTCACCTGCAGATACCAGCTGTAGGAGGGATGTTAAATATTTAAAATTTTATGGAAATTGGCTTGTCTCTGTACATACGCGTATAGAGAGAAGAGATACATATTTTATATTGTGTTATTTTAAATGTATTGAAATTACTTTTGCAGGTTGGAAAGGGCAAAGAAATTACAAGAACAGCGAGAAAAGGAAATGGTTGAAAAACAAAAACAACAAGAAATAGCTGCGGGTAATTTTTTATTTTTTTAATTTTAATTCTTTTTTGGTTATCCCGATTAGCATTCTTGCATGTTTGTTTTTGTTTTGTTTTTCAGACAGGAATTCACTCTGTCATTCCGACTTGAGTTCAGTGACTCCAGCATAGCTCACTTTGCCTCAAACTCCCAGGCTCAAGTGATCGTCCCACTTCAGCCTCCCGAGTAGCTGAGACTATAGGCCACACCACCACGCGTGGCCAATTTTTTCTTATTTTTTGTAGTGAGGACCTTTCGCCCTGTTGCCCAGGCTATTCTTGATCTCAGGCTTAAGCAGTCCTCCTGCCTCACCCTCCCAGAGTGCTGGGATTATAGGCATGAGCCACTGCGGCCAGCCTATTTTTTTTCCCTCATTATTAAGGAAGTTTGGCTTGCTTTTTGTAGAAAAATTGACAAAAATAGGAAGAAAATCACCTGTGATTTCTGTTTCCCATTAGTACACTGAAAAGTTTATTTTAGTGTTTTCTCACCTCAGTGTTTTGTAGCTTGTTTCTGGTGTGGTGCATTTGGATAATTTTTGCTGATAAATTAGTAATGATTATTTTTGTTTATGTAACACTGTAGTTGTCACTACAGATGTCTTTTGTTTTTTAGGGTTTTTGTTTTGTTTTGTTTTGTTTTTCAGATGGAGTTTCATTCTGTTGTCCAGGCTGTAGTGGAGTGGCATGATCTCGACTCACTGCCTCCAAGTAGCCTTAGCCTCCCAAGTAGCTGGACTGCACACAGGCGTGTGCCACCACATCCAGCTAATTTTTGTATTTTTAGTAGAGACAGGATTTCATCATGTCAGCCAGGATGGTCTCAATCTCTTGACCTCATGATTGGCCCACCTCGGCCTCCCAAAGTGCTGGGATTACAGGTGTGAGCCACTGTGCCTGGCCAATTTAATTTTAATTTTTATTTATTTATTTTAAACAGAGTCTCAGGCTGTGGCCCAGGCTGGAGTGTGGTTGCACATATATATCAAGGATTTTATGCAGAAATTTGTCCATTAATGAACACACTTGACAAGTGTTTGCTAAACACTTGTGAGCTAATAGTCATTTCCTTATATTTGGTGAAAATCCTGCCTTTTTACACATTGGTAGCTTTTTTTTAATAAGCCATTTATTAATGTAAATCAGAGGGTTTGCTTATGTTTTAAAATCCATTTTTATATTCTCTTCAAGCAGCTGCAGCTACTGGAGGTTCTGTTCTCAATGTTGCTGCCCTCTTAGCATCAGGAACACAAGTAACACCTCAGATAGCCATGGCAGCTCAGATGGCAGCCCTGCAAGCTAAAGCTTTGGCAGAGACAGGAATCGCTGTACCTAGCTACTATAACCCAGCAGCTGTAAATCCAATGAAATTTGCTGAACAAGAGAAAAAAAGGAAAATGCTTTGGCAGGGCAAGAAAGAAGGGGTAAGTTCTCTTATTCTGCTCTTCTATCATTTATTCCTAATTAGTAATTGCTAAGGAAAACAAATTTGGATTGAAAAAGATTACTTGGCCGTTGACTTAAGCCTGTAATCCCACTTTGGGAGGCCAAGGCGGGCGGATCACAAGGTGAGGAGTTTAAAAACAGCCTGGCCAGCATAGTTAAACCCCATCTCTACTAAAAATACAAAAAATTAGCTGGATATGGTGGCAGGCGCCTGTAATCCCAGCTACTTGGGAGGCTGAATCAGGAGGATCACTTGAACCTGGGAGGCACAGGTTGCAGTGAGCCAAGATCGCAGCATTGCACTCCAGCCTGGGAGACAGTGCGAGACTCTGTCTCAAAAGAAAAAAGAAAAAGATTACTTTGGGCTTACCTTTCTTTTTAAGAACCTGGGGTGCCCAAGCACGGGTGATATATGCCTGTAATCCCAGCACTTCGGGAAGCCAGTGCAAAGTGGATCACTTGAGATAAGGAGTTGAGACCAGCCTAGGCAACTTGGCAAAACTCTGTCTCTACTAAAAAGAAAATTTAAAAATAAGCTGGTTGTGGTGATATGCACCTGTAATTCCAGCTGTTTGGGAGGCTGAGACAGGAGAATTGTTTGAGTGAGTCTGGGAGGCAGAGGCTGCAGTGAGCCAAGATCATGCCACTGAGCAAGGCGTGGTGGCGGGCGCCTGTAATCCCAGCTACTTGGAAGGCTGAGACTAGAGAATACCTTGAACCTGGGAGGTGGAGGTTGCAGTGAGTTTCGAGTGAAACTCTATCTCAAAAAAAAAAAAAAAAAAAAAAAATTCATGCCACTGCACCCTCCAACCTGGGTGACGAAGTGAGGCCCTGTCTCAAAAAAACCTTGGATAGTCTAATTTGCCAGTTTATTAAATATTGAAATAAACATACATGATCAAAGTCAAGCTTTCAAGGACAACTGATATTATCATAGAAGTATTAAAGAAAAGAGGCTACTTGGTTTAGGATTTTTCATAGATTATGAGGTACTTACTTTTTTTTTTTCATTATTTGCAATGACAAATGACATTAATTGCAAATGACACTATTTGCCATCACAAAAATTTCATGTTAAAAAAGGTCTATGATGGGAAAAGAATCCATTTTTTATTTTATTTATCATTTTTGAGACATTGTCTCGCTGTCACCCAAGCTGGAGTGCAGTGGCGTGATCTCAGCTCACTGCAGCTTCAGCCTCCCGAGTAGCTGGGTCTACAGGCGTGGGCTACCATGCCAGGCTAATTTTTTGGTATTTTTAATAGAGACAGAAAGTTTCACCGTGTTAGCCAGGCTAGTCTGGAATTCGTGACCTTGGGTGATCCGCCCACCTCTGCCTTCCAAAGTGCTGGGATTATAGGCATGAGCCACTACACCCCAGCCTCTTGCTTGTATTTCTTTGTTTACTCTTTCTTAAGACTTTAAATAATTAAACTTACATTGATTGAATGCCATAAATGCTTTGTTTTTTTTTTAATTTAGGCTACGTTGTTGACAGATTTCATGTCCTAAAAAATATATTTAAATTTGACATATTTTAAAGTTTAGTATTTCTTAACAGGACAAATCCCAGTCTGCTGAAATATGGGAAAAATTGAATTTTGGAAACAAGGACCAAAATGTGAAATTTAGGAAATTGATGGGTATTAAGGTGAGTTTCGAATGTTCCAGAGGATGTTTGCATTAGCTCTTAGCCCTCCTGCATATTCTTCCCTCATTTTCTTATTTCTGGTCTTTGCTCAGGTGATACCTTTTTGGGCTGTTTCCCACCACCTTTTGTAAAATAACAAGCAATCCCATTTTGAAAACCCTCCCATCTCCCCTACCCACTCTTCTCCCCACACACACACACTTTTTTTTTTTTTTTTTTTTTTTTTTTTTTCTTGAGAGACAAAGGGTCCTGTTCTGTCACTCAGGCTGGAGTACAGTGATCCAATTATGGCTCACTGCACCTCAAACTTTGAGGCTCAAGTAGTCCTTCCACCTAAGCCTCTCAAAGCCCTGGATCACAGTACTGAGCCACTGCACCCAGCCTCCATCCCCATTTTCTACTTTACTTTTCTCTGTGGCATTTATACCCTGACATGTTCTTCATGTTATATGGTATTTTTCCATCATACTAAAGTTAATTTTCATTACACCCTGCTGTATTCCAGACCTAGAAAGAACATTACCTTGCACTTTAGAGGTGCTTAATAATGAATGGAAATTAATTGAGAGCAAATACGTACCCCAGAGTATGATTTTTGTTTTGTTTTGAGACGGAGTTTCCCTCTTCTCGCCCAGGCTGGAGTGCAATGGTGCAATCTCGGCTCACTGCAACCTCCACCTCCTGAGTTAAAGCAATTCTCCTGCCTCAGCCTCCCAAGTAGCTGGGAATTACAGGTGCCCACCACCATACCCAGATAATTTTTTCTTTTTCTTTGGTATCTTCTTTTTCTTTGGTAATGACAGACTTTGACCATGTTGGTCTCACACTCCTGATCTCAGGGGATCCGCCTTGTTACAGGCGTGAGCCACCATGCCTGGCCAGAAGTATAACTTAATAACTGTCAGCCAGGCATGGTGGCTAAAAATACAAAAATTAGGGCCAGTCACAGGGGCTCATGGCTGTAATCCCAGCACTTTGGGAGGCTGAGGCGGGTGGATCACGATGTCAGGAGTCCAAGACCAGTCTGACCAACATGATGAAACCATGTCTCTACTAAAAATGAAAAAATTAGCTGGGTGTGGTAGTGGGCCTCTGTAATCCCAGGTGCTCAGGAGGCTGAGGCAGGAGAATCACTTCAGCCTGGGAGGTGGAGGTTGCAGTAAGCTGAGATGGCCCCACTGCACTCCAGCCTGGGTGACAGAGTGAGACTCCATCTCAAAAAAAAATAATAGTGTCAAGTGAGAGATATTTATTTCTATCTGAATTCATTGTATGCTTTCTATCTAATCTTTAGAGTGAAGATGAAGCTGGTTGTAGCTCAGTTGATGAAGAAAGTTACAAGACTCTCAAGCAACAGGAAGAAGTATTTAGAAATCTAGATGCTCAGTATGAAATGGCAAGATCACAAACCCACACACAAAGAGGAATGGGTTTGGGTTTCACATCTTCAATGCGAGGAATGGATGCAGTTTGAAAAAGATCACACCTGTAAAGTTTGGGACTTTATAGACTTCTTGTTCTGATGTCAGGTCCTTGTTCACCAAACAGCTAGCATTCTAGCTTGCATGGGTGTTGCATTGACTTTAATTTATTGAAAAATCCGAATTTTTGTAAATATCAGATCAGTGATACTGGTGTTAGTGTTGTAATCAGGTTAAACCCACTTCCATTAAACTTGACAGGACTATAGAAGGACAATATTTTTTAGTTCATGAATTCTACTTTTCAAATATAAAAAGCTGCAGGTGGGGATAAAATCTCATACATGGATTTTTTTCGTGTCTGCTGTCTTGTGTACTTTTGTACTTAACCTTGTACAGTTATTTTCATCTCTTGAAACATGAAAGAAATGTTATGTAGATGTTCTTTAGAAGATCTGGCCATTTGGCTCATAATCCAGCACAGATAAGCTGGGTGGTAATGATAATAAAAATGGTTTTCTCAAAACTGGTGTTAATTTAAGTTACCTGGGATGTTTCTTTGAATTTCTTTTATGGTTTCTGTAGCATTTGGCAATTGCTGTTAGAAAACACTAGCTAGAAATTTCCTCTTCCCCCTTTTTTTTAAGGTCAGTTATCTATACTACAGGCAATATCATGGTGAGTAAAAGTAAAAATTGGGAGGAGCAAACAAACATTAAAATAATATGTTTTCCTATTATAAGGGACAGATGGTATACAGTATTTGTCAAATATTACACATGTTATTCAGGAAATAGATTAATGCATTAAAGGGATGTAAGCACTTTTATTTTAATAAAGTGCCTTATAACAAGTTATTTGTATGCCTTTTGCTCATTATCCCTTTGAAGTCTTCTCCAACATAAACTACAAAATATCAGAAAATTTTTTTGGTTTGTTTTTGTTTTTTTGAGATGGAGTCTTGCCCTGTTGCCTAGACTAGAGTGCAGTGGCCTATGTTGGCTCACTGCAGCCTCCGCCTCCCAGGTTCAAACAATTCTCCCACCTCAGCCT
>NW_022436942.1:80763821-80764041 GCF_009761245.1 Sapajus apella | reverse complement strand
AGTAGCTGGGATTACAGGCACGCGCCACCATGCCCAGCTAATTTTTTGTATTTTTAGTAGAGACGGGGTTTCACCATGTTGACCAGGATGGTCTCGATCTCCTGACCTCGTGATCCACCCGCCTCGGCCTCCCAAAGTGCTGAGATTACAGGCTTGAGCCACCGCGCCTGGCCGAAAACACTTTCTATATCACATCGATAATGCAAAAAGACTGTTTACT
>NW_022436942.1:80731435-80748821 GCF_009761245.1 Sapajus apella | reverse complement strand
ATGCTTGGGTTTAGGGTGACCCAGTGCGTTCCTGCAGTGCTTGCTTAGAGTGTTCTGAAATGCTTTCAGGTCATGCTCTGTCCCTTCTTCAGAGCATGGTCATAGACATCTTACATGGTTGCTTGCTCTCTCGAAAGTCACTTAGTCATATTGTTGTCTTCTTTACTGACCAAGGTCAAGAAGATAGAAGGAACAGTGCCAGGTCCGTAACCTACTTTATCTCAGCAGAAGTGGAACCCAAGTCTCTGAGGGTGGGGAAGCTGGATGCTAAATACAGCAGCAGCAAGGTGCTGGGCACAACTGACCTGTAGTACTTTTGTCCCTCCCATGCCCAGATTAGAATCAGTAACTACTCTAGCTCATGACAGTCTCATTTCTGCACCATACACCTAGTGTTTCACCTGCAGAAATTTTAAAATGCTAGAGCTACAAGATAACTGAAAGATCATCAAGTCTGTGAAAAGGAAACTGAGTCTGAGACATTATGGCTCCCCAATTACATCCTAGTAAGTCTTGGACTCCTTTGACACCTCCTGAACTGAGCACTACAGAATATATGATGAGCTTGGTTCTTGACCTGGAGAGCTGGAGAAAGTAGACCTCAGTATTTTTTCTTGCTTTGCATTTTGATTTTATATTTCCCAGTTTCATATTTATATTGGTGTTTCCTTATATGTGTATAAAGAATCTCTGGGAGGAGGACGTGGAAGACCTGAATGTATTGACTATCTTAGTGTTGCAGAAATAGTTGGCTAGGGCTAGGCACGGTGGCTCACTGATCTTTGCTGCATCATCCGTTTCTTCACTAGAAAACAGAATAGTCATATTAACTACCTGTGAGGTAGCTACATGAGGTAGCTACATGATAACTACCTGTGAGGTAGCTCCCAACACTTTGGGAGGCCGAGGTGGGTGGATCACGAGGTCAGGAGATCAAGACCAACCTGGCCAACATGGTGAAACCCTGTCTCTACTAAAAATGAAAAAATTAGCTGGGCATGGTGGCGTGCACCTATAGTTCCAGCTACTTGGGAGGCTGAGGCAGGAGAATCACTGAACTCAAGATGCGGAGGTTCCAGTGAGCCAAGAGTTTGCCACTGCACTCCAGCCTGGGTGACAGAGCAAGACTCCGTCTCAAAAAAAAAAAAAAGAGGTGACTAGGAGACAGGGTAGAAAGGGAGCTTTCCATTATGTAACCCTTTTACTTCTTTTGGATTTTGAACCATTTACATGTAGTATCTATTTAAAAATTAAGTGCGTAGAATTTATAAATAAAATCCATGTATTCTTTGCGCAACTGATTGACAGTTATGCCAATCACTGTGTTACTTTATCATCATCATTTCACTAACTTGGCAACAATGTGTAATTTTACCTTAAGGAATATGTTCCTGAGTATTACAAAGAGTCAATGATTTGATAGACTTCTGAAAAACAAAATAACAGCATTCGAACTTGGCATCTTATAGTAATGCATAAGACTTCAGTCTATTGAATGTTTTACTCTGTCTGGGTTCTGACCATTTTGTCCTCTTACACAGGCAATATCATCAAGAAATAGAGGAATTTGTATCAAATTTAGTAAAAAGATTTGAGGAACAGCAGAAAAATGATGTGGAAAAGACTTCCTTTAATCTTTTGCCCCAGGTATTTCAAATTTAAGAGACTTTAAGATTAGTAGGTTATGGGTTTCACTGCCAATTATTGGGCCACAAGGATCTTCTTGAATCAAAACCAAAATGATTAAGACTATTCACCTCCCTCCTTCCACTAGCTTTCTTTTTCGAAGTCTGACTGGTTTAGCCACACGGCGTTCTTTTAGACTGTGGCTCAGACTTTTTACATTGCCTAACGTGGACATGTGGTTTTGGGCAGAAAATTAATTTTAGGCCCGAAAATAATCCGAGTTTCTGGGGTTTGTGAAAGATGGATTCCTTTTATCTAAAACCAACAGGTTTGTGTGCTATCCTTTTTTCCCTCTACTTGTTTTTAGAACAATTGTGTGCCCAAAGAAATCTGAGAAGTTTTACTATGTGAATATTAAATTATGCATTTATGTTTTAAAAAAAGAAGAGTCAGAGTTATGATTTCTAGGTCTTTTTTTAAAATTAAAAATTAAGGTAAGTAGAAGCTCTCAAACAAGGAGCTTTAGCTGTTTATCCTCAGGCTTTGGAGAACAGAATGTTCTGATTGATTCCTTTTTTTATCACCTTTGGTTTTTATGTATTCTATACAGTTTTTAACAATTCAGCAAACAAAATACATTTAACAATAAAAACCATACTGAATATTATTTTTGATTCAGGGAAACTTCTGTAGTAGCTTGAGGTCTGTGAGGGTTATATTTATCAGTATTGACCAATAACGTAAAACTATATATTTTTTATCTTTCTGGTTATCTGCCTTGCCTGTTTAAGTGTTGAAAGTGGCATAAGTAACATTAGTTTAAAAAAAGCCATGGTGCATGCTAATGCTTCAGAAGCAGCCCTCCTTTTACATCTTCTTCCATTCTCCCACAAGAAATGTCGTTCATAAACATTCTTACGTTAATTAATAAACTCACCAAATTTGAAATTCTGCATATCTTATTGGTGTTTGTTGGAAAATAAGTGTATTCAACTTCCTAAGATTTGAAATGTAAACTTGTTAAAAATTGGTTACCCTTTGTAATATGCGTTTTTCTTTGTATTAGCCATCCAGTATTGTGCTAGAAGAGGACCATAAAGTGGAAGAGTCCTGTGCCATGAAAAACAACAAGGAAGCTTTCAGTGTAAGTTCGGACATTTCAGTTTTGAATTTTGCCAATAGGTGTTTTCTATCCTGTGTCAACTGGGTGGTGTTTAAAAAATAAAGTAGTATAGTCATATGTCTTCACTTGATTATAGCATCTTTCTGTGTGGTAAATAGCAGTTTGGACTTTATCCTCTAAATATTACAGTTTTGTTTTTTTTTTTTTTCCCAAGGCAGAGTCTTGCTCTGTCACCCAGGCTGGAGTGCAGTGGCACAGTCTTGGCTCACTGCAGCCTCTGCCTCCCAGGTTCAAGCAATTCTCCTGTCTCAGCCTCCCAAGTAGGTGGGACTACAGGTGCGTGCCACCATGCAGGCTAATTTTTTTATTAGAGACTGGGTAGAGACTGGGTTTCACCATGTTGGCCAGGCTGGTCTGACTCCTGACCTGGTGATCCACCTGACTTGGCCTCCCAAAGTGCTGGGATTACAGGCGTGAGCCACTACACCCGGCCAGTTTGCTTTTTAATAATGATTGTGAACCTGGGGCACAGTAAAACATACTTTGGAGAACTTTTGTTTGTTTTTTTGTTTAGAGACAGGGTTTCACCAGTCTGGTCTTTGAACTCCTGACCTCGTGATCCACCCACCTCAGCCTCCCAAAGTGCTAGGATTACAGGCGTGAGTCACCGCTCCCAGCCTGGAGAACTTTATTTTTGTATTGACCAACCGCTTTGTTTTTTCAAGAACTTGGGGGAAGAGATATAGAAGTCTTGCTTGTTGAACTTATACATGGCTAAAGCTGAGAGGGATAGGTAGCTAATATAACAGATGGCAAATTTGGAATTTAAAGTGTTGACAGGTTTAAATGGTGGGTGAAAAAATAGCAGAAGTTAACAAGGATGACCTCCATTTAGGCTACAGCCTTTCAATATGCAAAATTCAGTAGTGTTAATACAATGTAGTAGTATGATATTGTAGCTTGTAATATTTTAAAAGGTAATAGTGGATTCTATAATATTGAAGGAAAACTAGTTTTCACATTTATGTAGTATTATGCCGTATTAATATACCACAATTTTAGGCTGGGTGCAGTGGCTCACACCTGTAATCCTGGTGCTCTCAGAGGACAAGGTGGGAAGATTACTTGAGTCCAGAGTTCCAGACTAGCCTAAGCAACATAGCCAGAACTCATTTCTACAAAAAATTCCTAAGAAATTAGCCAACTGTGGCTGAGTGCAGTGGCTCACACCTGTAATCTCAGCAGTTTGGGAGGCTGAGACAGATGGATCACTTGAGGTCAGGAGTTTGAGACCAGCCTGGCCATCATGGCGAAACCTTGTCTCTACTAATAATATAAAAATTACTCAGACGTAGTGGTGCACACCTGTAGTCCCAGCTTCTGGGGAGGCTGAGTCATGAGAATCACTTTGCACCCAGGAGAGGTAGGCTACAGTGAGCCAAGATCATGCTGCTGCACTACAGTCTGGGCGACAAGGTAAAATCTTTTTCCCAAAAAAAAAAAAAAAAAAATTAGCCAAACGGGAGAAAAAAAAAGATAAAGATATATATGTGTGTGTGTATGAATGTATGTATGTATATTTGGAAATGATATGGGCCTACTGGGTTGATGAAGAGCCCACAAACTTTATTGAAAGGAAGATTTGCAAGGGATGTCCCGTCTCTACAAATAGGATAAAGCCTGTTTGTAAGACAATAAAAGTTATTTTAAATTACCCTTTAAAGTGCCAAGTGACAGAATTAAGACCAGTGATTGAATTTAGTACAAGAAGTTACATTTCAACTCAACCTTTTAGAAAGCTTGAATTTTCATCAGAGATGTAAAAAATGATATGGCGGTCATTCAAAAGAAAGAAGAAAAAAAAGAAGTGAAGTGGCACTTCTCATTTATGAAAATGAATTCAGTGTTACTGGAGTCAAATAGGAACTGAGATGTTATCAGGGCACTTTAAAAAGAAATTTCTGAATTTGAATGAGGTAATTTTTCATTTTCCTTCCGACCCTGAGGTTCTGGGATTTAAAGTGGCACCTGCCTAGAAACTGGGAATTTTATTTATTTATTAATTTAGACCTTTAACAAATATGAAAATATTTAATGAATGTTACTTTGTCGCAGGGACCCTTCTAGGTTCCATGGAGACAGAAATGAAAAAAAGGGCAAAGTCCCAGCCCTCGTTTAATTACTTTCTAGTCAGGGAAGGCAGAACCCTGAAGAAAAATAAAGCAGGGAAAGCAGTTAAAGAGTAGCTGTGGGGTAAGTGGTTTGTATAGTGACTGACAGCTTCTCTGAGTCAAGCCTTAGATGAATTAAGGGAGTGAGCGGAGGCTGTGGTTTGAATAAGGCACTGTAGGCAGTAGGAAAGGTAAGTAGAAAGCCCCAAGACAGGAGCACTACCTGGCATGTAAGTTCTAAGCTCATTACAGTTATTGCTCGTGAAGGTACTGTTAGGCTTCAGTTGTACAGGTGAAGAAACAGATGGAAAGCTAAGTAACTTGCCAGTGGATTAGTAAGCGGCAAAGCCAGGGCAGAGTTTAAAACCAGGCTCTTGGCCTAGTGCAAGCAGCTCACGCCTGTAATCCCAGCACTTTGGGAGGCCAAGGCAGGCAGATCACCTGAGGTCAGGAGTTCAAGAGCAGCCTGGCCAGATGGTAAAACCTCATCTCTTCTAAAAATACAAAAATTAGCAGGGCGTGCTGACTGACACCTGTAATCGCAGCTACTTGGGAGGCTAAGGCAGGAGAATCATTTGAACCCAGGAGGCGGAGGTTGCAGTGAGCTGAGATCCCACCACTGCACTCCAGCTTGGACAACAGAGCAAGACTGTCTCAAAAAAAAAGAAAAGCCAGGCCCTTGGAGTCTGGAGCACAAGATCTGAATGTTCATGTTGTCCAATAGGCTGTAATGAGGACTTCAGATTTTACTGTAAGAGGAGAAGCTGTGGAAGGTTTTAAATAGAAATGTGACATGATATGAATTGACTTTTTAAAAGAGCTGGATTCTGTGTGGAAAATAGTCTGTAGCTGGTTATGCATGGAAGCTGAAAACCAGTTAGGAAGTTATTGTATTCAACTCAGGTGAGACAAAATAGTACTGAGACTGGGGTGAGAGTGGTGCTGCTGAGAGGTGGTTAGAATGTGGGTATGCTGAGGCCTGGCATGGTGGCTCACGCCTGTAATCCAAGCACTTTGGAGGCCAAGGCGGACAGATCACCTGAGATCAGGAGTCAAGACCAGCCTGACCAACATGGTGAAACCCCGTCTTTAAAAAAAAAAAATTTAAAAAAAAGAATGTGGGTATACTGGGGAAGTGGAGCTGATCAAATGTGCCGATGAACTGGATGTAGAATATGAGAGCAGGAGAGTAATCAGAGTGACTCAGGTTGTTGGCCTAAGCATCTGGAAGAATGTCATTGTATTTTCTGTGATAGGGAAGACTAGAGGAGCAGGTTTGAAGGGGGATAGGAATCCAGTGCAGTTTTAAATAGGTGAGTTTGAGATGCCACTTACCCGTCCCTTGAGAGTGGTCAAGTTGACACTTCATATATAAAACTGGAGTTTAGGACAGATCAGAACTTGACCTTAAAGGAGAACATATATTCAGGCCAATTTGAATCTATGCTCCCAGTGAAAAAATAATAATTAAAAAATAATAACTTGACCTTTAAAAGTAGTAAGCATATACATTACACTTCATACCATGGGTCAGGATGAACCACCTGGGTAGTGAAAGTGGAGAGGAGGATTGAGAACTGAGCCCTAGGGCACTCTAATGCATGGAAGATAGAGGGATAAGAAGAATCTAGCACAAAAGACCAAGGCTCGGCCAGGAAGGAAAAAAGAGAACTGAGAAGTGTGTCCTAGAAGCCAAGGAAGGAAGATGTTTTTAGGAGGAAGGAAGAATCGTGTCAGTTGTTGCAGATACATTAAGAAAGATGAAGAGTGAGAACTGTCCGTTGAAGTTGGCTGCATGGAAGTCATTGGAGGGCTCCATTGTTCAGGAGCTCAGCCCTGTGATAGATATAGAAGCATACTGGAAATGTTCAAGAGAGAGTGCAGTGTCATTAAAAAGATGGGGGAAGCCAGGCACAGTGGCTCAACACCTGTAATCCCAGCACTTTGGGAGACTGAGGAGGGAGGATTGCTTGAGACCAGGAGTTTGAGACCAGCTTGGGCAACACAGCAAGACCCCATCTCTTTAAAAACAAAAAAAAATTAGCTGTTTGTAGTGGCACAGCTACTTGGGAGACTGAGGCAGGAGGATCACTTTAGCTCAGAGCAAGACCCTGCCTCAAAAAAAAAAAGAAAAAAAAATTTGACCGGGTGAGGTGGCTCACGCCTATAATACCAGCACTTTGGGAGGCCAGGGTGGGCAGATCACCTGAGGTCGGGAGTTCAAGACCAGCTAGACCAACATGGAGAAACCCTGCCTCTACTAAAAATACAAAATTAGCCAGGCGTGGTGGCACATGCCTGTAATACCCAGCTACTTGGGAGGCCAAGGCAGGAGAATTGCTTGAACCCAGGAGGTGGAGGTTGCGGTGAGCCGAGCTCACGCCATTGCACTTCAGCCTGGGCAACAAGAGTGAAACTCAGTCTGAGGTGGGAGGATCGTTTGAGCAGCAGGCGGAGGTTGCAGTAAGCTAAGATTGCACCACTGCACTTCATTCAGCCTAGGCAACAGAGACCCTGTCTCAAAACAAAAAAGTGTATATGTGTGTGTTAGGTGTATTTGTAAAGACAGAGAGATGCAGACAGAAATGGTAAACTAATAACAATTGTTTAATCTCAGCGAAGGATACGTTGGGTGTTCATTGTACCACTTATCCTACTTGTCTGTATGGAATTTTCTGAAAAAACATTGGAGGGACAAGGAAAGAGTGAATGGGAAGAAAGGAAATGGAAACAATAACTGTAGGGTCTGCATGTCTTGCAAAGAGAAGCAATGAAATGGGGCGTTGAAGAGAAATGTGAAAGTCAAGGTTTTCATTTTTTGTTTGAATTCTGGAGAGAATGCAGCCGACAGTCATGATCCAATACAAAGGAAAAACAGTGACCTAGGAGAGAGAGGGAACTGGTGATGTAGTTTCTACTTACACATCAGAGTCTGTCTTCTTAATAACTAGGAAGTTATTATTTCTAGTAATTCCATCCAAAATTAAATTGTTAAAACAGTTAGTCTTAGATTATTTAATGTCTTTTTTTTCTGCTTAAATAGCAATATTTTTTGACTTGTTTTCTGCAGGTTGTAGGAAGTGTCCTGTATTTTACTAATTTTTGCCTTGATAAATTGGGGCAACCGCTTCTAAATGAAAACCCTCAGCTTTCCGAAGGATGGGAAATACCCAAGTATCCTACATAGTGAATGAAGATCTTTTATGCATCTTGCCACTAAGTTCACCTTTAAAACAATTTCCAAATTTTGCAGACCATGATACCTATTCCTTAATAAAATTCACTAAAGGTACCAGCAAGTCTTCAGCCACATTGTTTCTCTAGAAGGGCAAGAAATACAAGTAAAGGCAAAAAGGTTTGTGTGGGGAGTTGTTTTGTTTTACTTATTTATTTTTTTAACCGAAATCATGAACTTTGGGCTTGAAAAGTTAATGTTCTTTACCACTGGTTTACTCTAAGGTTAATTACAGATTGAGCTAGAATTTCAATCCATACACATATATTAAATGTTTAAATGTTTCTTGAAATTCACTGGTTCTCTCCTAATGTGCCGGGGTGGGTGGAAAGGTATAATTGTTGCTGTCAATTTGATTGTAGTCTTATAACCATCTGCCTTCTTTCCATGTTAACGGAAATATGATCATCTGTTTGGCTCGATTCTTCTGTTGTTAGCCCCTGAAAAAACTCAAAAGAGGTAACAGATCAGTCAGGAACAGAATGGTTCTTGGTTAAAAGACTCTGCATAGTACTGTTTAGATCACTAAATACAGGAGATTTAAGTGTACTTCTTGCTGCAGATATTAGTGATCTGTGATTGACTTGCTTTCTTGTCTCTCTGATGCACTTTGCTGTCATAGAATTTTATTGATTTGCTTTTATATTTTTATTTATGTTATAAAAATCTTTGTCTTTTGACCAAATAGGCCAAAGCCTCACTGTTTCAATTGTGGTTCTGAAGAACACCAAATGAAAGATTGCCCAATGGTAAATTTTTCTCATGTTAAGAAAAGTCTTTGAACAAGAGCTTTCTAATGTTTTCAGCAGATTTATGGCGTTGTGTGACATGAAGAAACTTTCTTTGTTACTTTCCTGTAGTCCTTTAATTTGAAATGTTTTCAAATTTGTGTTTATATTTTAAGACATTAAAATTTTTTAGTAAATAATTTAAAATACTACTGTCTATTTGAGATGAATAAACAGGAGAGTTAAACTGTAGAGTTTATCCTAAAAACTTGATTTAATTTATGATAATATTGAGGTGATGGACTGCTCTTCTTCCTTATGTATTTTTTAAAAATATTCACCCTCTTTTACACTTGTTCATCACACATTAAAACTAAAATGATTTGTTTACTTAATCTTAAAAAAAAGTAAGTTTTTATTTAATTTCTGAAATATTTCTGAGTTGCATGACACCATTCTTTTCAAATGTGTCATGATGTAGCCTCGGAATGCTGCTCGAATAAGTGAAAAGAGAAAAGAGTATATGGATGCCTGTGGGGAAGCAAACAATCAGAATTTCCAGCAGCGCTACCACGCAGAAGAAGTAGAAGAAAGATTTGGAAGATTCAAGCCAGGAGTTATTAGGTACCAATGGCATTTTACCATAGAATGTCATTTTTATTTCCCTAGCATTTGGAATGTTCTGTGTATCTTCAGGGTAATTATCAGGATATAAGTGTACTCTGGCAAAGCCCTAGGTAAGATACATTACCAAAACACTCGAAATTTTAATTATATTTGTTAGACATCATGCTACATGGTATGTAATATAAGAAATGTTTTAAAATACCAGAATATTATGTGTTTCATGCAAACAAGAATTCAGTATTTTTTTTCCTCCTTTATTTTTACTTAGTGAAGAACTTCAAGATGCACTAGGTGTGACGGACAAGAGTCTTCCACCTTTTATCTATCGGATGCGCCAGCTAGGGTACCCACCAGGGTGGCTCAAAGAGGCTGAATTGGAGAATTCAGGGCTTGCACTCTATGATGGAAAAGGTATAGTATCTTAAGTTAGAGAAGTCACCTGAAGTGTTTTTTTGTTTTTTTAATGAAAGAATCACAACAGAATGTAATAGGAATGGCTGGCTTCTTTAATGTGTGCCAACTAAAAATATCATGGTGATGTTTCCTTAGTAAATTTTACAAGGAAGGAACTAAAACTTCAGTGAGTTCATAGAATTATCTGATGGTTTTCTGGGCTTGCTCAGGTACTGTCTAGGCCAGAGTATCACCTCTCCAGACAATCCTCATAAGCTTTTACCTTTCTCAGTAGTAATAACAGACGTGGATCCTCAATGCCAGGAGACCTATACAATGTAGGATACAGAAAACCTCCAATAGTCTAGAACTTCTCTCCTAGACAGCTACTCTAGAAAGATATTCACACATATGCAAAAGAAATTGTATGTATACAAGGATCTTTTTGTAGCACTGAATATGATAGTGAAAAATCCATGACAACATTAAGGCTCTAAAGAATAGTTAAATAAATTGGTAGTTCTGAGCTGTAAACTCCCTGCAACATGAAGTGTGAAATAAGTCTGTATGAGCTGACATGGCAAAGTCTTTGTGCAATATTGAGTTTTAAAAACGCAAGTTTCAGCCTGGCACAGTGGCTCATGCCTGTAATCTCAGCATTTTGGGAGGCCGAGGTGGGTGGATCACTTGAGATCAGGAGTTCAAGACTAGCCTGGCCAAGATGGCAAACACGGTCTCTACTTAAACTACAAAAATTAGCCAAGCGTGGTGGCGGGTGCCTATAATCCCAGCTACTCAAGAGGCTGAGGCAGGAGAATCGCTTGAACCAAGGAGACAGAGGTTGCAATGAGCCGAGATTTGCACCACTGTACTCCAGCCTGGGTGACAGAATGAGATTCTGTCTCAAAAAAATAAAAATTTAAAACCAAGTTTCAGGAGGGGAGTTGGGGAGAAGAAAAAAAGCAAGTTTTGCTGGTTGAGGTGGCTCATGCCTGTAATCTCAGCACTTTGGGAGGCTGAGGAGGGAAGATCACTTAAGCTGAGGAGTTTTGTTACGGTATAAAATAGTTTTGGGCTGGGTGCGGTGTCTCACACCTGTAATCCCAACACTTTGGGAGACAGATGAGTGGATCACCTGAGGTCAGGAGTTTGAGACCAGCCTAGCCAACATGGTAAAACCCTGTTAGCCTAGTGTGTTGGTGGGTATTTGTAATCCCAGCTACTCAGGAGGCTGAGGCAGGATAATTGCTTGAAACCAGGAAGTCGAGGTTGCAGTAAGCCGAGATCATGCCATTGTGCTCCAGCCTGGGTGACAAGAGCAAACCTCTGTCTTCAAAATATATAAAAAATAAAAATTGGCTGGGCGCGGTGGCTCATGCCTGTAATCCCAGCACTTTGGGAGGCCGAGGCAGGTGGATCACAAGGTCAATAGATCAAGACCATCCTGGCCAACATGGTGAAACCCTGTCTCTACTAAAAAATACAAAAATTAGCTGGGTGTTTGGCATGCGCCTGTAGTCCCAGCTACTTGGGAGGCTGAGGTGGAAGAATCACTTGAACCCGGGAGGCGAAGGTTGCAGTTAGCGGAGACTGCGCCACTGGGCTCTAGCCTGGTAAGTCTCCATCTCAAAAATAAATAAATAATTTAATTAATTAAAAATAAATAAAATAAAAATTTTTTTAAAGTTTTTTGGGGGGTTTTTTTTGTTTTGTTTTGTTTTGAGATAGGGTCTACTAAAAATAATAAATTAGCCAGGTGTGGCAGTGCATACCTGTAGTCACAGCTACTTGGGAGGCTGAAGTGGGAGGATCACTGGTGCCCAAAAAGCACAGGCAGCAGTGAGCTGCGTTCATAGCACTGCATTCCAGCCTGGGTGATAGAGTGAGACCCCGTCTCAAAGCAAGTTTCTGGATAACTTAAATATTGTGGTGCCATTTGTCTTATAAAAAGAAAGAAAACCGCCGGGCACAGTGGCTCAAGCCTGTAATCCCAGCACTTTGGGAGGCCGAGGCGGGTGGATCACGAGGTCAAGAGATCGAGACCATCCTGGTCAACATGGTGAAACCCTGTCTCTACTAAAAATACAAAACATTAGCTGGGCATGGTGGCGCATGTCTGTAATCCCAGCTACTCAGGAGGTTGAGGCAGGAGAATTGCCTGAACCCAGGAGGCAGAGGTTGTGGTGAGCTGAGATTGCGCCATTGCACTCCAGCCTGGGTAATAAGAGTGAGACTCAGTCTCAAAAAGAAAGAAAGAAAACCAGGCTGGGTACAGTGGCTCACACCTGTAATCCCAGCACTTTGGGAAGCCGAGGTGGGCAGATCTCTTGAGGTCAGGAGTTTGAGACTAGCCTGGCCTGGCCACCGTGGCGGAACCCCATCTCTACTAAAAATACAAAAATTAGCCAGGCATAGTAGCACACTCCTGTAATTCTAGCCACTAGGGAGGCTGAGGCAGGAGAATTGCTTGAACCCAGGGACAGAGGTTGCAGTGAGCCGAGATCGAGCCACTGTACTCCAGCCTGGCACCTGGCGATGGAGCTAGACCCCGTCTCAAAAAAAAAAAAATGAAAAAGAAAAAACCACATGGTTGAAAAAATGCTCTGTTCTCTCTGAAGATTTACATATATAAAAAGTCTTAACAAAGAACCATTCAGATTCTAGGGTTTAGACTCATAAGGGGTCTTCCCTGACCACCTTTCCTAAGTTTGAGTCTTTCTCATTTGCCAGTCTGTCCTGCTGGTCTTTATTACTATACTGTTTCCCTCATGCCGTATCATAATTTATATACATTTGTATTATATCTTCTTTTTTTTGAGATGGAGTCTTGCTCTGCCACCCAGGCTGGAGTGCAGTGGTGCGATCCCAGCTCACTGCAGCTTCTGCCTCCCGGGTTCAAGTAGTTCTCTGCCTCAACCTCCTGAATAGATGGGATTACAGATACCTGCCACCATGCCCAGTTAATTTTTGTATTTTTAGTAGAGACAGGGTTGCAGCATCTTGGCTAGGCTGGTCTTGACCTCCTGACTTCAGTTGATCCACCCTCCTTGGCCTCCCAAGTGCTGGGATTACAGGCGTGAGCCACCGCACCTGGCCCCTATATCTTTATTTCTATTTTACTTGAATATTGTCTATTTTCCCACCTACTACACCTAGCCTATAAAGTGGTTTGAATAGTATGTGCCTCCTAGGCTTAGTATGAAGATTAACTGAAAATATATATGCTTATTATGTATGTACCCATAATTATTAAAATAAAAAATCTAAATATAAAATACAGTTCCCTCCCCCAAAAAGATTAATGACATTAAAATTTATGAATGGCTTAAAACACTAACTGAAAAGAAAACACCCAGAGGCCAGGCACAGTGGCTCATGCTTATAATCCCAGCACTCTGGGAAGCTGAGGCAGAAGGATCACTTGAGCAGTTCAAGACCAGCCTGGGAAACATAGTGAGACCCCATCATTACAAAAAATTTTAAAACATTAGCTGGGCATGGTGGCATGTCCCTGTAGTCCCAGGTACTGAAGACCCTGAGGTGGGAGGATTTTCAGAGCCTAGGAGGTTAAGGCTGTAGTGAGCCATGATTGTGTTCTTATACTCCAGCCAGGGTGACAGAGCAAGACCCTGTTTCAAAAAAAAACGAAAGAAAATAACTATCTGGACACATAGTAAACACTATATAAATATTTATTAAATGAAATAAAAGCATTAGAATTAGAGCATTCGTGACATCCTAAAGTCAGTATCAAATAGCCTTTTTCTTTTCTTTTCCTTTTTTTGAGATGGAGTTTTATTCTTGTCGCCCAGGCTCGAGTGCAGTAGCACAATGTCAGCTCACTGCAACCTCTGCCTCCTGGGCCCAGGTGATTCTCCCACCTCAGCCTCCCGAGTAGCTGGAATTACAGGCTCCTGCCACCACCCCAGCTAATTTTTTTTTTTGAGACGGAGCCTTGCTCTGTTTCCCAGGCCGGAGTACAGTGGCGCAATCTCGGCTCACCAAAACCTCCGCCTCCCAGGTTCAACTGATTCTCCTGCCTCAGCCTCCTAAGCAGCTGGGACTATAGGAACGTGCCATCATGGCTGGCTAATTTTTGTATTTTTAGTAGAGGCAGGGTTTCACTATGTTGGCCAGGCTGGTCTTGAACTCATGAACCCACCTCAGCCTTCCAAAGTGCTGGGATTACAGCCGTGAGCCACCTCACCCAAACTGCCTAGCTAATTTTTGTATTTTTAGTAGAGATGGAGTTTCACTATGTTTGCTAGGCTGATCTCGAACTCATGACCTCAGGTGATTTGCCCACCTTGGCTTCCCAAAGTGCTGGAATTACAGTCATGAGCCACTGCACCTGACCCCAAGTAGCCTTTTTTTCCTTTTTTTTTTTTTTTTTTTTTTTTTGAGACGGAGTTTCACTCATGTTACCCAGGCTGGAGTGCAATGGCGCGATCTCGGCTCACCGCAACCTCCGCCTCCTGGGTTCAGGCAATTCTCCTGCCTCAGCCACCTGAGTAGCTGGGATTACAGGCACGCACCACCATGCCCAGCTAATTTTTTGTATTTTTAGTAGAGACGGGGTTTCACCATGTTGACCAGGATGGTCTCGATCTCTTGACCTCGTGATCCACCCGCCTCGGCCTCCCAAAGTGCTGGGATTACAGGCTTGAGCCACCGCGACCGGTCGCCTTTTTTTCCTTTGAGACAGAGTCCCCCATGCTGGAGTGCAGTGGGCGCGATCTTGGCTCACTGCCGCTTTGACCTCCCCAGGCTCAGGTGATCCTCCCACTTCAGCATCCCAAGTGGCTGGAACCACGGACACATGCCACTACACCTGGCTAATTTTTATATTTTTTGTAGAGACACAGGTTTGCCCTGTTGCCCAGGCTGGTCTCAATCTCCTGGGCTCAAGCGGTCTGCATACCTCAGCCTCCCAAAGTGCTGGATTAATGACACAAGCCACCATGCCCAACCAAAATAGACATTTAAGCAACTCATAGAACAACCAAAGTTTCCAAGATTTAAGCTTCCATGTTACTTTTGTTTTTGTTGTTGCTGTTGTTTTTTTCCTTTTGAGACACAGTCTCCCTTTGTCACCAGGTGCCATGCTGGAGTGCAGTGGCACAATCTCGGCCCACTGCAACCTCCGCTTCCCAGGTTCAAGCAGTTCTCCTGCCTCAGCCTCCCGAGTAGCTGGGACCACTACGCCACTATGCCCAGCTAATTTTTGTAGTTTAGTAGAGATGGAGTTTCACCGTGTTGGCCAGGATGGTCTCGATCTCTTGACCTCGTGATCCGCCCACCTTAGCCTCCACAGTGCTGGGATTACAGGCGTGAGCCACTGCGCCTGGCCCTTTCATGTTACTTTCTACAAAGGTAACATGCCCACATTGTTTAAAAATTTTGTTCTGGGGCCAGGCGCGGTGGCTCAAGCCTGTAATACCAGCACTTTGGGAGGCCGAGGCGGGTAGATCATGAGGTCAAGAGATCGAGACCATCCTGGTCAACACGGTGAAACCCTGTCTCTACTAAAAATACAAAAAAAAATTAGCTGGGCATGGTGGTGCGTGCCTGTAATCCCAGCTACTCAGGTGGCTGAGGCAGGAGAATTGCCTGAACCCAGGAGGCGGAGGTTGCGGTGAGCCGAGATCGCGCCATTGCACTCCAGCCTGAGTAACATGAGTGAAACTCCGTCCCAAAAAAAAAAAAAAAAAAAAAAAAATTTTGTTCTGGGCTGGTTGCAGTGGCTCATGCCTGTAATCCCAGCACTTTGGGAGGCTGAGGTGGGCAAATTGAGCTCAGGATTTCGAGACCAGCCTGGGCCACATTGTGAAACTCAATCTTCACCAAAATACAAAATCATTAGCCAAGTGTGGTGGCACATGCCTATAGTCCCAGCCACTCAGGAGGCTGAGGTGGGAGAATCGCTTGAACCCAGGAGGCAGAGGGTGCAGTGAGCCAAGATCTCACCACTGCACTCCAGCCTGGGTGACAGAGTGATACTCCATCTCAAAAAAAAAAATACATATTTCTTCTGGCCAGGCGTGGTAGCTTGCCTGTAATCTCAGCACTTGAGAAGCCAAGGCGGGTGGATTGCTTAAGCTCAGGAGTTTGAGACCAACCTGGGCAACATTGTGAAACTCTTGTCTCTACTAAAAATACTTAACTTAGCCAGGAGCAGTTGTGCATGCCTGTAGTACCAGCTCTTCAGGAAGCTGAGGTGGGAGGATCACTTGAGCCTGAGAGGCAAAAGCTGTAGTGAGCCAAGATGGTGCCACTGTACTCCAGCAGCCTGGGTGACAAAGCGAGAACCTTTCTCAAAAAAAAAAAAACAAACTTATGTCCTAATGGTTTAGAAAAATTATAGCTATTTCAAAACTAATTCTGTTGTCATGAGTATAAGCATTTTCCAGGTGTACTTTTGGTCTGGGGAGAGATGTATATTGACATTTAACAATATTAATACTTTTTATGGTCTGTAATAGATGGCACTGATGGGGAAACGGAAGTTGGGGAAATACAACAGAATAAAAGTGTCACTTACGATCTCTCAAAATTGGTCAACTATCCTGGTTTTAATATATCCACTCCAAAAGGAATTCCAGATGTAAGTATATTGATTTTTTTAAATTATCGTGTGATGTGATAGTACTATGTTAAAGACTGGTCAAAATATTAACTTGTTGGCTAAGCACCGTGCCTCACACCTGTTAATCCCAGCACTTTGGGAGGTAGAGGCAAAAGGATTGCTTGAGCCCCACAGTTTGAGACCAGCCTGAGCAACATAGCAAGACCTTGTCTCTACTAGTTTTTAAAATTTAAAAACTAGTCAAGGGTGGTGGCACATGCCTATAATCCCCGCTACTAGGGAGGCTGGGGTGGAAGGATTGCAGAGATTACAGTGAGGTGAGATCACATGAGACCCTGTCTCAAAAAATAATTAGTTAATTCATATACACATACTAACTTATATAGCAGTTACTATTTAAAGGAATAAATTTGTTACTTGTTTACATTTTTAATTTCCTTTATAGAATCTTGCTAGAATCTTAATTGAAGTGTTGTATTCATCAACAGCAGTTTTCTCTAATTTTGTGCCCTCAGAAAGGGAGCCAAATAGATTGGTTAGAGTCTCTAAAACTATTCTAAAATCTTAAAAGTTTTAAAAAATATGCATGGTTGGCCGGGCGCGGTGGCTCACGCCTGTAATCCCAGCACTTTGGGAGGCCGAGGCGGGTGGATCACGAGGTCGAGCGATCGAGACCATCCTGGTCAACATGGTGAAACCCCGTCTCTACTAAAAATACAAAAAATTAGCTGGGCATGGTGGCGCGTGCTTGTAATCCCAGCTACTCAGGAGGCTGAGGCAGGAGAATTGCCTGAACCCGGGAGGCGGAGGTTGCGGTGAGCTGAGGTCGCGCCATTGCACTCCAGCCTGGGTAACAAGAGCGAAACTCCGTCTCAAAAAAAAAAAAAAAAAAATGCA
>NW_022436942.1:80725629-80731335 GCF_009761245.1 Sapajus apella | reverse complement strand
AAAAAAAAAAAAAAAAAAAAATGCATGGTTCTGAGACAGTATTATATATTTTACAGACTTAGCTTGGAAAGTAAGTTTCTATCTACAATAAATCTAAATATACTATAACTTTTTCCTGTTCATTCTTGCCTTTTTTCCCCTCAAAGTAAAATTTCTCATTTTGTATATGAATGGTTTTTCCACACTTAACTGTTTTTCAGTTTCCATCTTAGGTCTCAAGATTCAACAATGAACTATTGTACTGTTTTATTTAAAAAGCATATTCGTGGCTGGGTGCAGTGGCCCATGCCTATAATCCCAGCTCTTTGGGAGGCCGAGGCAGGTAGATAACCTGAGCCCAGGAGTTTAAGACCAGCCTGGCCAACATGGCAAAATCCCATATCTACTAAAAATACAAAAATTAGCCAGGCATGGTGGCAGGTGCCTGCAATCCCAGTCACTCAGGAGGCTGAGGCAGGAGAATCACTTGAACCCAGGAGGTAGAGGTTGCAATGACCTGAGATTGTGCCATTGTACTTTAGCCTGGGTTATAAAAGCAAAACTCCATCTCAAAAAAAAAAGTAAATAAGTGTATCCTTGGTGTTTTTAGAAACTGGACTGTAGGGAAGAAGCCAAAGACTTGAAGTTAGTGTCTAGTGAGCAGATACAAAGTTATCAATCACACAAGACAGTGTGTCATTCATTTCAGGCGGAATTGCATGATACAAGCGATCAGTGCTTCTGGAAGCCAGTCCAGCTTCCAGTCTCTTCAGAGTCCCCTGGGAATACTCATTAGAAATGTACATTCTTGAGTCCCACCCTTAGACTTAACTAATTAAAACCCCGAGATCTGTATGTTTCACTAGAGTTCTGGTTGATTCTTACTGAGAACCACTGCTGAATGTGCAATCAGCGATGAGAGAGAAACAAACTTTGTGGAATCTTTAAAGATGAGTGTTATATTTGGAAAGAGAAAGAACAGAAGATAGAAAACTCATGAGTAAGTGTGTTAGGAGAAGTAGGCCCTGTTAGCAGTGCCAGTGCTTGATGGGAGAGAGACTGGAGCCTGGGAGGCCCCAGAGCAGTTGTTCCGGCCTACATCTTCTGCTTGCAATATGTAGAACCTTTTTGGACAAGTGATTGTGTCAAGTAGTCTTTCAGTATTCAATCTTAATTATTTTGCAGGCAGGTCTATTTTTCCTTTAACACATCATTATTTTCCTTAATTTTTGATAAAGGAAAAGTCACATAAGAAGGAAAAATGTAATTTTGAGATCTCTACTGTACCTCCTTTGAGCAAAATCTGAAAACATGACATTTTTCAAACACGTTTTTTTTTCCTTCTCTTTTCATCATTAGGAATGGAGGATGTTTGGTTCCATACCAATGCAGGCATGTCAACAGAAGGATGTGTTTGCCAATTACCTTACTTCTAACTTCCAAGCGGTAAATAGATTTTAAGGGTGTAGTCTATAAAATGTTGTTGTATCTGAGAGATTTTGTAATTTATTAGCGTCTTATAGCCTTTCCTTGCTTTGTTATCTGACTAACCAAAAGGAAAACAGTGGCGAAATTTACCAGTTACCTAGACTTAGCTCCAGGTCATTTTTCTACATAATTTTAAGTGAAGGGATGGAGTTTAATTCGTTTTCTACCCCACCTAACTTGTGTTTCGTTTGGTTGCTTCTTTAGCCAGGTGTGAAGTCTGGCAGCAAAAGGTCTTCATCTCACTCTAGCCCGGGTAGTCCAAAGAAGCAGAAGAAGGAAAGCAACTCAGCAGGCTCCCCTGCCGACATGGAGCTCGATTCAGGTAGGTTTCATCATGTGGCTTTGATTTCATCCAGAAGCTAGGACACATTTGTATGCTCCTGAGTTCCATAAGAAAGGAGAAGCTCCTTTGTGAGCACTAACTAAAGAGTAAATCTTTGTTTTATTCTTGGAGTTCAGAGTATCACCGCTATCACTGATAAAAGCTTAATTGAAAGCCAGACCTTGGTGTGAGAGCCAGGTGGGCCAGCTGGCTGCATTCCTGAATTAGAGGAGTTCCATTTTTTTTTTTTCCGTTTTTGGTGTAGAATGGGGTCTCACTGTGTTGTCCAGGCAGATCTCAAACTCCCAGGCTTAGTCTTCTTGCCTCTGCTTCCCTAAGTGCTGAGATTACAGGTTCGAGCCACAGTGCCTGGCTCATTCCTGAATTAGCAGCCCCACCTGGTCCCAACAGTGCTGCATCCAGACAGGCCCGTTTGATCAGTTCAGCGCTCAGACAAGCGGTAGAAAGTGTGTGCCCTTCTAGCAGCTTGGTCCCAAGAGGAAGAAGAGCAGAGCTGGGCCAAGCTTCCCCAGTTATTCTTTCCAATAGTACTAATCCAGTACATCACTTCTCCACCCAAGAAACAGAGGCCTTGAGGAAAATCTACTTTCCCAAAACATAAAATGGGAGAAAGGGCTTGCTCTCTGAGACTTCCCTAGCTTTTTTTTTTTTTTTTTTTTTTTTTGAGGCGGAGATTCACTCATGTGACCCAGGCTGGAGTGCAATGGCGTGATCTCGGCTCACCGCAGCCTCCGCCTCCTGGGTTCAGGCAATTCTCCTGCCTCAGCCTCCTGAGTAGCTGGGATTACAGGCACGCGCCACCATGCCCAGCTGATTTTTTGTATTTTTAGTAGAGACGGGGTTTCACCATGTTGACCAGGATGGTCTCGATCTCTTGACCTCGTGATCCACCCGCCTCGGCCTCCCAAAGTGCTGGGATTACAGGCTTGAGCCACCGCGCCCGGCCTTTTTTTTTTTTTTTGAGGCAGAGTCTTTCTCTGTCATCCAAGCTGGAATGCAGTGGCGTGATCTTGGCCCACTGCAACTTCTGCCTCCTGGGTTCAAGCGATTCTCCTGCTTCAGCATCCCAAGTAGCTGGACTACAGACATCCCCCACCACACCCAGCTAATTTTTATATTTTTAGTCAGTTGAAACAGCCTCGAAAGAAGTGAATTTGAGTCTCACGCACTTCCAATCCTGTGGAAGAAAGCAGATTATCCTTGTTGATCATTTGAGGCATGGTTGTTTTTTGAAGTTGGGATTTGTGATGGTGGCACCCCTGTCACCAGGGCCACACACTTCTGTGTAGGCATGTTCAGCTTTGTGCTAGAGGCTCTTTCTTCTCTTTTTTTTTTTTTTTTTTTGACACCGGGTCTGCCTCGGTTGCTAAGGCTGGAATGCAGTGGTGCGATCATGGCTCACTGCAGCCTCAGACTCCTGGGATCAAGCAATCCTCCCACCTCAGGCTCCCATGTAGCTGGGACTACGGACATGCGTCACCATACCCAGCTAATTTTTGTATATTTTGTAGAGACCAGGGTCTTACTTTGTTGCCCAGGCTGATCTTGAACTTCTGAGTTTAAGCAATCTGCCTGCCTCAGCCTCCTAGTTTACTGGCATGAACCACCATGCTGGGCTGTGAGTTGACTTTTTTTTTTTGGAGACAGAGTCTTACTCTGTTGGTAGGCTGGAGTGCAATGGCACCATCTTGGCTCATTGCAACCTCTGCCTCCCACGTTCAAGTGATTCTCCTGCCTCAGCCTCCCTAGTAGCTGGGACTACAGGTACATGCCACCATGCTCAGCTAATTTTTGTATTTTTAGTAGAGATGAGGTTTTACCATGTTAGCAAGGATGGTTTCGATCTCTTGACCTCATGATCCACCCGCTTCGGCTCCCCAAAGTGCTAGGATTACAGGCATGAGCCACCACACCTGGCCTGTGAGTTAACTTCCAAGTGAGAGTGTGTTATTCTTTTCACAAATCTTATATTACCTGTAAATTTCAGACTCTCTACTAGACCCTGAGGACAGAAAGCTTAATAAGATACCATTATGCTGGGTGCGGTGGCTCACGCATGTAATCCCTGCACTTTGGGAGGCTGAGGCGGACAGATCACCTGAGGTTGGGTGTTCGAGACCAGCCTGACCAACATGGAGAAACCCCATCACTACTAAAAATAAAAAACTAGCTGGGCATGGTGGAACATTCCTGTAATCCCAGCTACTCAGGAGGCTGAGGCAGGAGAACTGCTTGAACCTGGGATGCGGAAGTTGCAGTGAGCTATCATTCCATTGCACTCCAGCCTGGGCAACAAGAGCAAAACTCCATCTCACAAAAAAAAGAAAAGAAAAAAAGGAACCTACTCAAACTGATCAGCTGCAATGGAGCTCTCTCAAGCCCCGATGGAGATTTCAGTCGAGAATATGCCACAGCATCTCAATGGAAATGTGCGGCAATTTCCTTCAGATTCTACGGAGCTTCACCCAGGTATCAGACACGTTAAAGAAATCAAAGAATTGGGAGGCCGAGGCGGGTGGATCACGAGGTCAAGAGATCGAGACCATCCTGGTCAACATGGTGAAACCCCGTCTCTACTAAAAATACAAAAAATTAGCTGGGCATGGTGGCGCATGCCTGTAATCCCAGCTACTCAGGAGGCTGAGGCAGGAGAATTGCCTGAACCCAGGAGGCGGAGGTTGCAGTGAGCCGAGATCGCGCCATTGCACTCCAGCCTGGGTAACGAGAGCGAAACTCCGTCTCAAAAAAAAAAAAAAGGAAAAAAAAGAAATCAAAACACAAAATCATTTGTGGATCCAAGCTTTCGTCAGCTCTTCCATCCAGTCCTGCGGAGTCTTATGTTTCTGTGCTCTTTGAAGGAATGCTTGAAGGATTCAAAGCAGTTGGAGTGGAAGAAAAAAGTGGAATCACAATGCAGGGAAAGCAAATGTATACCCTCACGCTCCACAAGAAATCCGTGAAAGAGGGGTTATCCTAACCAGAATAGAGATGGTTCTGTTCTCCATCATTGCTGTGATCTGTTGATTGGTATAGTGGTTGGGTCAAGTGACAAAATAAAGTCAAACAGTATCCTGATCCAGAAGAGATTCTGCGCAATGATGGCCGCACTTGGCCAAGCACCTGATAGTGAAAGTGCAAATCTTCTGGTTGGTTACAGTGCCGGCCCTGCCATTGACTGGATCAGTAGTCATGAATGGGTCAGAGAATTTGTGTTTACATTCTTGTTCACAAAATTCAAATCCCCTGGAAAGGAGCTCCTGCATCAGGTGAAATTCGTGGCAACAAAGGCTCAGATGACTATATGTTATTCAAGCCTATCTCAAGCAGTGCATGGATGAAACAGTGAAGTTATCATCTGTTATAGCTGATATCATAGAGTTCAAGAGAAGACTTAAGGCTGCGAGAGACAGAATGGGTGAATTCTTTGAGTGGGCGGGAGCTCTTCGCCATTCAGCAATGCTAGAGATTGCGCCAGGAATGTTCCCCAGTTTGGCAACAGCGGCTAACTTTTGGATGAAAAGAAACAACCCAACCTTTACTGGATTTAAAGCTCCTGAGATTATTCCGGGTTCAAATCTCTCACTCCCATTGCTTCAAATAGCTGTCCAGAGATAAATAAGAAGGGGCTATATCAATGGTCCCATGGATGCCCACACGCTATTGGTTCTTAGCGAATATGGAGTCGCTGTTTAAGAGTGAACAAACCGGCCGGGCGCGGTGCCTCAAGCCTGTAATCCCAGCACTTTGGGAGGCCAAGGCGGGTGGATCACGAGGTCAAGAGATCGAGACCATCCTGATCAACAAGGTGAAACCTCGTCTCTACTAAAAAAAATACAAAAATTAGCTGGGCATGATGGTGCGTGCCTGTAGTCCCAGCTACTCGGGAAGCTGAGGCA
>NW_022436942.1:80716415-80725529 GCF_009761245.1 Sapajus apella | reverse complement strand
CTCGGGATTGCAGATGGGTCAACATCATTTTCATATAAATGTGGTGGCCCGCAGTGATATGTACGGAACAAAAGTGTTACATATTGCTGCCACAGAGCAAGTTCCAGACTGTAGTGGTGGCACAGAGGAAAAACTGATCATCTGTGCTGAATGAAGTTATAGGGTAACTTTGAACTGCATCTTGAGGGATGAATGCAGGGATTTACCAAGGAGACGAGGTGGATGAGGGCGTTTGAGACAGTGGGAAGTGCAAATGCAGGATCGTGAAACTTCACGGCACATCAGGTCAGCAGCAGGGTGACAGCTGGAGTTTCAGCCAGGCAGTAGGAGGTGATGTGATGGAAGTAGGGAAATTGTATCCTAGAGGGCCTTGGAGGAAGATTGGACTTCCTCCTGTGGGGTCTGAGCAGGCACTGAAGGGATTCCAATGGAGATGGGAGGGGTATAGGGCCAGACTTTTGTTGTAGAAAGATGAATCTGGGCCGGATGCGGTGTCATGCCTATAATCCCAGCACTTTGGGAGGCCGAGGTGAGTGGATCACATCAAGACCAGACCAGCCAAGATGGTGAAACCCCATCTCTACTAAAAATACAGAAAAAAAAAATTAGCTGGGTGTGGTGGCAGTTGCCTGTAATCCCAGCTACTTAGGAGGCTGAGGCAGGAGAATCACTTGAATCCAAAGGTTGGAGGTTGCAGTGAACTGAGATTGCTCCACTGCGTTCGAGCCTGGGCAACAGAGCAAGACTTTGTCTCAAAAAAAAGAAAAAAGATGGATCTGGCAGCGGTTTGGAGGACAGACACAAGGAAGATGAATCCTGAGGTGAGGGTGACTCTCACTTTCCTGGCAAATGGTAATGGACCTGAGGCAAGGTTGCGGCTGTGGCAGCCAACAGGAGAGCATGCTCCCCAGAGAGCCAAAGACCTAGGGATGGGTGGAAAGAAAGAGTACTCCCAGGTGACAAGCAGATACCCCTGGTGGTGCCATTAGTGACAACAGCAGATGGGGGAATAGTCCACATTTTCGAAAGAGATTATTTGTTTTGGACAGGTTGTGTCTGTGGAACCTATAGGTGATGATGGTTAGTGGGCAGTTAGATAGTGAACCTGCAGTTAAAGTGAGCAGTCTAGATTAGAGATAAGAATTGGGAAATAAGGCTGGGCACAGTGGCCCACACCTATAATCCCAGCACTTCAGGAGGCCAAGGCAGGTGGATTGCCTGAGGTCAGAAGTTCAAGACCAGCCTGGCCAATATGATGAAACCCCTTCTCTACTAAAAATACAAAAATTAGCCGGGCGTGGTGGTGCATGACTGTGATCCCAGCTACTCAGGAGGCTGAGGCAGAAGAATTGCTTGAACCTGGGAGGCAGAGGATGCAGTGAGCCGAGATTGTGCCGCTGTACTCCATCCTAGGCAACAGAGCAAGACTCTGTCTCAAAAAAAAAAAAAAAAAGGCCTGGGCACAGTGGTTCATACCTGTAATCCCAGCACTTTAGAAGGCCAAGGAGGGTGAAGCCTCACGAGTTCAGGAGATCCAGACCATCCTGGCTAACATGGTGAAACCCCATCTCTACTAAAAATACATAAAATGAGCCAGGCGTGGTAGCATGGGCCTATAGTCCCAGCTACTTCTGAGGCTGAGGCAGGAGAATCGCTTGAACCCAGGAGGCAGAGCTTGCAATGAGCACCACTGCACTCCACCCCGGGGGACAGAGCGAGACTCCATCTAAAAAAAAAAAAAAAAAAAAAAAAAAAGGAAGAAATAACCCAAGGCGTACTCCTGCCTTGCGCCTTACTTCCTCCCCATTAGCCTTCCACCACTCAGTAGCCAGCCTGCACCTCCAATCAAATTTCCTACTGCAATCTGCCATGAATTTCTAGGTAGAGCGCACTACCTTGAAATTCTGTAGTCTCCATACAATTGCTCATATTTCCTCAATCTAAAATAATGCACGCAGCACAGAAACAGATCTCCCAAGGGGTATGGCTAAAGTTCTAGCACCAGAAGATCCTGACAGCTCTGCCTGTAGATCTCTTCAGGTGAACTAAGGGCATCAGGTGATGGTCATAGCACCTGAGAATCCAGAATTTTCCTCCTCTTAAGCCAGTTACTTTTGGCCATTGAATTTCTGGATATACCTGAGTTCAAATAACACATTTTAGTAAAACAAATGCTATTACAAGTTCTAAAGTATCTCTTAATTTTCTTACTTCAGATATGGAGGTACCACATGGTTCTCAGAGCGGCGAAACTTTTCAGTTTCAACCACCATTACCTCCTGACATTCCTCCTCCACTCCCTCGGGGAACTCCTCCGCCCGTCTTCACCCCTCCTCTCCCCAAGGGCACCCCACCACTGACTCCCAGTGACTCACCCCAGACCAGAACAGCATCTGCAGCTGTGGATGAGGACGCCCTGACTCTGGAAGAACTTGAAGAACAGCAGAGGCGTATCTGGGCGGCTCTCGAGCAGGCCGAAAGCATAAACAGTGACTCTGACATTCCTGTGGACACACCTTTAACTGGGAATTCCGTTGCCTCTTCACCTTGTCCAAATGAGCTAGACCTCCCTGTCCCAGAAGGAAAAACATCTGAAAAGCAGGCACTGGATGAGCCTGAGGTACCAGACATTTTTACAAAGAAATCAGAAGCTGGACGTGCCTCCAGCCCAGATTCTGAGGTAACATCACTTTGTCAGAAGGAAAAGGCGGAGCTGGCTCCAGTAAATGCTGAAGGTGCCTGTATTGATAATGGCAGTGTCACACCAAACTGTGATATCAGCAATGGGGGCAGCCGGAAGCTCTTTCCTGCAGACACCAGTCCTTCAACGGCCGCTAAAATGCATAGCCCTATACCTGACATGAGCAAATTTGCAACTGGAATCACACCATTTGAATTTGAGAATATGGCAGAATCCACTGGGATGTACCTCAAGATAAGAAGCTTGTTAAAGAACTCACCCAGAAACCAGCAGAAAAACAAAAAGGCCTCTGAATAATGGCTTGACTTAGCACCAAGAGCTATTTAATAACTTTGTTCCATTAATTAGTACTAATTAAATGGATAGATAAAATTGTTTTCCTGTTTGTTCCTCCCATGTTTAAAAATCTATCCAAGGTTTGTGTTCCAAAGTCGAGCCTATTTTAAAGAATGGAAAGACTGAGCTCACTAGTTTACTATATTTTACTCTCACTGACAAAACCTGGGGGGAGATGTGAATATGACCTGGATTAGACATAGTTTGTTAAGGTTTATACTATTTTTGGATTGTGACTGTCCGTTGAGATTGATGGTTTTTATCTGTCTTTTGTACATTGTTTTCCCTTTCTACATTTTGCTAATTATCCTGTATATAAGTTTAATATATCACTTTTTAAAAGAAAAAATTCTACCATTTTAAATTCATATTTCAACTCCAACAACCAAATGAGAAAAATCAGGGATGAGCAGCTTTATCCCATTTGGGGTATTTTTATAAGTGAATTACATGTATCAATTTTAGTAATACTTTTACTTTTTTGTAACTTCATGCTTCATATATGCTTGCTATACAGGTATGTTCATCTTTGTGTACAGAGGTTTAATAAATTAGTTTTCATAGACATAATCTAAGACTTTGAATACAAAAAAAGTGATTCACAGGTAAATTAGTATATATAATAACTTTTAAGTTGTAAATCGTTGGCCAGGCGCAGTGGCTCATGCCTGTAATCCTAGCACTTTGGGAGGGCAAAGCGGCAGGATCACCCGAGGTCAGGAGATCAAGACCAGTCTGGCCAAGATGGTGAAACCTCATCTCTACTAAAAATAGAAAAATTAGCTGGGTGTGGTGATGCATTCCTGTAATCCCAGTTACTCGGGAGGCTGAGACAGGAGAATTGCTCGAACTTGGGAGGCAGAGGTTGCAGTGAGCCGAGATCACGCCATTACACTCCAACCTGGACAGCAAGAGGGAAACTCCATCTCAAAAAAGTAAGTTGTTGCAAAAATTGCAAGTTTGGGGGCTTCCAGTGGATTTCAGCCTTAAATACAGAAACAGCAGAATCTTTGAAAAGTAATTATTTTGAAAGAATGAATGGCATGCAGCTAGCCTTTCTATAAAAATAATTTTCTAGATTTGAACCCTAATAGTTAAAAATTAGATAAACATATTGCTTTCAATTGTCGGGTATCTATATAAGATAGAGCTGAAACTATGGCTTAGGTCTTTCTATGGAATGCCATTACATCTTTATATTAGTCAAGTCCATGAAAATAAATGTTTAGATCATCTTGAATTGTTAGTCTCAGGCAGTGTTGTCCTGCTCTCAGGCCAACAGGGGGAGCATAATAGAAACATTCCAGTATAGTTTTCATTTTTGAGAACTTGAGTAATCAGATTTACTGTCCTGTAAAGAATAAAGGAAAGGAAAATTATAAAGAGAAATTTATTTTTAAAGCCCTCACAGAATGTGCTAGAAAAAGAATAAAATTTAAAATACTTCCAGCTTTTTTTCTTCTTAAGTTCATAATAAAAGCAATCCTTTGCAGTTGTTGACATAGTATTTTTGACCTGATCTCCCTCAGCATTTCTGTCAGGCAAATAATTATCACCCCTTGGAAGTAAGGAAACGGAGACAGAGAGGTTAAAGGAACTTGTCGACATTCCAGAAGTGGTTCTTGAGAGGCCAGTGTTCAACTAAAGCTTGGCTATTCCCTAAATCAGAGCAGTGGTTGTTTAAATGTCCCTTTAAGAAGCACTGCATTAGTAGAGTCACCTGTGAATTCCAGCGGTATCTTAATAGTTATCTCTTTGCCATGTACCACACATCACGTTAAGATATTTTGCTCATTACCCCATTTTCACAATCACCATATTGGTAGGTATTGTTAACCTCGTTGTTTAGAGGAAGTACAGCTAAATACACCCATACCTAAAACACACAGCTGATACGCAGCCTAGTAAATTTAAATCTGTGTCTCTCTGACCCCCATATCCATGTTATTAACCGTTGTACTGCCTCCTTGTCAAAAGCTCTATAAAAGCACTGATTCTCAAAAAATGGGCTATTTCTTCATTTGTTCTTTTTTTTGGTGGGGGTGGGCGGAGGGACAGGGTCTCAATCTGTCACCTAGGATCACAGATTCTTGTGCCTCAGCCTCCAGAGTAACTGGGATTACAGGTGTGAGCCACTATACTCAGCCTGTTCAGTTACTCATTGAGGATATACTCGTGTTAAGTGTTCTTCAATGTGCTTTGCGGCATTTAAAAAAATACTGTGGCCCAACACAGTGGCTCATGCCTATAATCTCAGCACTTTGGGAAGCCAAGGCAGGCATATCACTTGAGGCCAAGGGTTTGAGACCAGCCTGGCCAACATGGTGAAACCCCATCTCTACCAAAAATTAGCCGGATATGGTGGTGCATGCCTGTAGTCCCAGCTACTCGGGAGGCTGAGGCAGGAGAATCACTTTAACCCGGGAGGTGGAGGCTGCAGTGAGCTGACATCAGGCCACTGCACTGCAGCCTGGGTGACAGTGAGACTCTGTCTCAGAAAAAAAAAAAAAAAAAAAGTGATACAGTACTGGGAGAAAATGGAGGGTTCCCTCCCAATTACAACACAATTCAGCTGGCGGCCATGGGAGGCAGGCAAGGTACTTGGGCCATTTTGTGGTGAGAGAATCACTTATGGAGGACTGACTTCGAATTCTCAGGACCACTGGATTTAGTATTCATTTGGAGGGAATTTGAAGACTTCTGTAAACAGATAACCGTTGAACTAATCCTTAAAGCGTAGGTAGGAGGAATCATAGACAAAAATGTATGTTGAACTCTAGAGAAAACAATGAGTAAGGCAGAAGCAGGAACACGCAAGAAATGTAGAATGGTGAAAAAGACTTCAATTAAGAGTGGCGTATTCATTGATGCTAAGAACTCTGGATTGCTTTGCTCTGTGGTCTGTTAAAGATCTTTCAGTGAAGAGTGTCCTCCTAACAGTGGTGTTTTGTTGTTTTTTTGTTTCTTTGAGATGGAGTCTTGCTCTGTCACCCAGGCTGGAGTGTAGTGGGACAATCTCAGCTCATTGCAGCCTCTGCCTCCTAGGTTCAAGCGATTCTCCTGCCTCAGCCTCTTGAGTAGCTGGGACTACAGGCGCCCGCCACCACATCCAGCTACTTTTCATATTTTTAGTAGAGATGGGGTTTTCATCATATTGGCCAGGCTGGTCTCAAACTCCTGACTTCATGATCCGCCTGCCTCTGCCCCCCAAAGTGCTGGGATTACAGGTATGAGCCACCGTGCCTGGCTCTCTAAGTGGTGTTTTAAGAAGACAATTCCTTGGCTCAAGCCTGTAATCCCAGCACTTTGGGAGGCCGAGGCGGGTGGATCACGAGGTCAAGAGATCGAGACCATCCTGGTCAACATGGTGAAACCCCGTCTCTACTAAAAATACAAAAAGTTAGCTGGGCATGGTGGCACGTGCCTGTAATCCCAGCTACTCAGGAGGCTGAGGCAGGAGAATTGCCTGAACCCAGGAGGCGGAGGTTGCGGTGAGCCGAGATCGTGCCATTGCACTCCAGTCTGGGTAACATGAGTGAAACTCCGTCTCAAAGAAAAAAAAAAAAGACAATTCCTAAAGCAGAAGTCTGAATGAATTGAAGAGGCCATTTATGGGAGGGAGGGCATAAAGCAGGAAGTAGTTGCCTCGAGCGGGTGCCCCATTTTAAGACGGTATTGTTTAGGCTGAGCAAAGTGGCTCATGCCTGTAATCCCATCACTTTGGGAGGCCGAGGTGGGCGGATCACGAGGTCAGGAGTTTGAGACCAGAGATGGTGAAACCCCATCTCTACTAAAAATACAAAAATTAGCTGGGCGTGGTGGCACGTGCCTGTAATCTTAGCTACTCAGGAGCCTGAGGCAGGAGAATCGCTTGAACCCAGGAGGCTGCAGTGAGCTGAGATGGCACCACTGCACTCCAGTCTGGACAACAGAGCAAGACTCTGTCTCAAAAAAAAAAAAAAAAGGTTTGCTGTTTTGGAGTATTGCAAGATTGTTGGGTGGAGGAAGAAGTTACTGTTTCAACTTGCCCATGATGTGACAGGTCTCCAGGTGTGGGTAGATGAGGTAAGAACCAAACACTTGTCCTTCAAGACTGACTTGCAGCAGGGGTGGGGATCTCTCTCTAATCTTTGCCTTGGTTTTAAAGGGAATGTGAATTGCAATGCTGGTTGCTAAAACAAACCCAGCTGTTTGTTGTCTCATGGAAGCAGGTAAGTGGCAAGAAGGAACTGCCCTTACTAAAGTACAAAATGACCTTGTTCTTTTTTCAAAAGGTCACATTTCCTTATGTGGTGAAAATACCGTTTACTTTCTACTAAAATGAAGCTTCCTCCTGGTTGATTTCATCCTTCAAGTTCTCTGCTGGAATCATTTTGCTCTTCTGTCTTGAATTGTGGTTTTTTACTTTTTTTCTCTCTAGGTAAATCTTTAGAATTTTGTAGATTATCATTAGCAGGCAAAACCAGCAAGGGTGTTGTAACAACTTTTAGTACCCAAGTTGCTTGTGTCAGAGGCGTTTAAACCAGAGTGACTCCATCTTGTATCGAGGCTGAGTAAAATGAGGCTGAGACCTACTGGGCTACATTTCTAGATGGCTAGGCATTCTAAGTCACAGGATGAGATAGGAGGTCAGCACGAGATACACGAGATACATGTCCTAAAGACCTTGCTGATAAAACTGGTTGCAGTAAAGTAGCCGGCTAAAACCCGCCAAAACCAAGATGGTCGGGAGAGTGACCTCTGGTTGTCCTCACTGCTACACTCCTGCCAGCACCATGACAGTTTACAAAAGCCATGGCGACATCATGAAGTTACCCCGTATAGTATAAAAAGGAAAGGCAAGAAAAATCCACCCATTGTATCACCAAGAAATAACCTTAAAAATGGGCAACCATCAGCGCCAGGGCTGCTCTGCCTATGGAGTGGCCATTCTTTTATTCCTTTACTTTCCTAATAAACTGACTTTCACTTTACGGACTCGCCTGAATTCTTTTTTGTTTTTTTTGAGACAGAGTCTCACTCTGTCACCCAGGCTGAAGTGGAGTGGCACGATGTCGGCTCGTTGCAACCTCCGCCTCCCATGTTCAAGAGATTCTCATGCCTCAGCCTCCTGAGTAGCCAGGATTACAGGTGCCTGCCACCACGTCAGGCTAATTTTTGTATTTTTAGAAGAGACAGGGTTTTGCCACATTGACCAGGCTGGTCTCCAACTCCTGACCTCAGGTGATCCGCCCATCTCGGCCTCCCAAAGTGTGGGGATTACAGGTGTGAGCCACCGTGCCCAGCCAGAAATATTCTTTTTAAACAAAATTTCCTATCAACAATGTGCTGCATTTGGAGTTTTGTAATAGGAGGAATTACTGAAAAGGCAAGGGGTGTGGTCCCTGCTGAATGCTAACATTCCGGGCAGCTGAGAGTGCTCCTTTGTAGGGTGACCTCATGCCAGAGTGAGTTCTTAACGTTTTCCGTGATGGAAGCAAGTTCATCAGTCATAAGTGAGAATGACAAATGAAACTGGATTGGAACAGGTTGTGGGATTAGACCTAGGGCAAATTTCTCACAGGCTTGGAACAAGTTTCCTTCTGTTCTACCAGTCCTGATCTTGGATTCTTCAAACCAATTACAACTCTGTTCATTATACTAGCCCAGTCTACTAAGTATTTATTTAGAACATTTGGAGGAATCCTGAACTCCTGGGGTAGTTGAAACCAAATAGGGTTCATGACTTTAGAGAGTCAAAGATTGGGACAGGCATAGCAGGCATGTGGGAGGAACAGAATATTTGCCTACAGTCAATGTCAGATTTCCCTGATTTCTATCCAGAAGATCCATGGACCTCAGTTAAGAACCTTGCAGTAAGCCGGGCGCGGTGGCTCAAGCCTGTAATCCCAGCACTTTGGGAGGCCGAGGCGGGTGGATCACGAGGTCAAGAGATCAAGACCATCCTGGTCAACATGGTGAAACCCCGTCTCTACTAAAAATACAAAAAATTAGCTGGGCATGGTGGCGTGTGCCTGTAATCCCAGCTATTCAGGAGGCTGAGGCAGGAGAATTGCCTTAACCCAGGAGGCGGAGGT
>NW_022436942.1:80703119-80716315 GCF_009761245.1 Sapajus apella | reverse complement strand
AGTAGTAGGGCTGGACTTGGCGGCTCACGACTGTAATCTCAATGCTTTGGATACCAAGGCAAGCGGATAGGTTGAGGTCAGGAGTTTGAAAGCAGTCTTGGCAACATAGCAAGGTTCCAGACCTGTCTCTACAAAAAATAAACAAAATTAGCTTGGCGTGGTGGCACGCACCAGTGGTCCCAGCTGCTTGGAAAGCTAAGACAGGAGGATGGTCAAGGCTGCAGTGAGCTGTGATCAGGTCATTGCACTTCAGCCTGGGTCAGAGTGAGACCCTGTCTCCAAAAAAAAAAAAAAAAAGTTTTGTTGAATAAGCGCGTAGATTCAAAGGTTGAAATAGCCTACTTGTTTGTTACCTTTTAGAGACTGGCTGACATCTAAATAGATTTGTGCTCAAGGTAGGAGTTTGAACTCAGTGATTGCTAAGGTTCCTTCCAACTTGTTTTTGTTGTTGTTATTGTTGAGAAAGGGTCTTGCCCTGTTGCCCAGACTTCAGTGCAGTGATGAGATCATAGCTCGCTGTAGCCTTGAACTCCTAGGCTCCAGCAATCCTCCTGCCCTGCCTCCCAAGGAGCTGGGGCTAAAGGCACATGCCCCATGCCCAGCTAATTTTTTTCTTTTTTTTTTTTTTTTTTGAGATGGAGTCTCTGTCGCCTAGGCTTGAGTGCAGTGGCATGATCTTGGCTCACTGCAACCTCTGCCCCCTGGGTTCAAATGATTCTCCTGCCTCAGCCTCCTGAGTAGCTGGGACTACAGTCACTTGCCACCACGTCCGGCTAATTTTTTTGTAGTTTTTAGTAGAGAGGAGCTTTCACCATCTTGACCAGGCTGGTCTTGAACTCCTGACCTCGTGATCCACCCACCTCAGCCTCCCAAAGTGCTGGGATTATAGGTATGAGCCACCGTACCTGGTCTTGAGATGCGTCTTGCTATATTTCTCAGGCTGGCCTCAAGTTCCAGGGCTCAAGGGATCCCCGCCCCCAACATCAGTATCCTGGTGTGACTACTGGCATGTGCCACTATGCCTGGCTCAATTTCTATTTATTTACTTATTTATGAGACAGGGTCATGCTCTGTTGCCCAGGCTGGAGCACAGTGGCGTGATCATGGCTCACTAAACCCTCAAACTCCTGGGCTCAAGCTATTTTCCCTCCTGAGTAGCTGGGACTCTAAGTGCATGGCAACATGCCTGGCTAATTAAAAAAAAAAATTTTTTTTTTTGTAGAAACAAGGTCTTGCTATGTGGCCCAGGCTGGCCTTAGATTTCTGAGCTCAAGCAATCCTCCCAAAGTACTAGGATTACAGGAGTAAGCCACTGCACCTGGCCCTTAAAGGAATTTCTTTTTTTCTTTTTCTTGTTTGAGACAGAGTCTTGCTCTGTTGCCCAGGCTGGAGTGCAGTGATGCAATTGGCTCACGGCAGCCTCCGCCTCCCGGGCTCAAGCTATGCTCCTGCCCCAGCCTCTGGAGTAGCTGGGATTACAGGTGCCCCCCAACCATGTCTGGCTTGCTTATTTATTTATTTATTTATTTTTATTTTATTTTATTTTATTTTGAGACGGAGTCTCGCTCTGTCACCCAGGCTGGAGTGCAGTGGCGCCGTCTTGGCTCACTGCAACCTCTACCTCCTGGGTTTAAGCTATTCCCCTGCCTCAGCCTCCCAGGTGGCTGGGACTACAGGCACACGCCACACTGCCTAACTAATTTTTTGTATTTTAGTAGAGATGGGGTTTCACCATTTTGGCCAGTATGGTTTCAATCTCCTGACCTCGTGGTCTGCCCACCTCAGCCTCTCAAAGTGCTGGGATTACAGCTGTGTGCCACCACACCCGGCCTAATTTCTTTATTTTTAGTAGAGTTGGGGTTTCACCATGTTGGCCAGGATGGTCTCAAACTCCAGACCTCAGGTGATCTACCTGTCTGGGCCTCCCAAAGTGCTGGGATTACAGGTGTGAACCACTGCTCTAGGCCTAAAGAAATTTTTTTTTTTTTTTTTGTTTACTTGAGGTGGTGTCTCACTCAGCTGTCCAGGCCAGAGTGCAGTGGCACAATCTCAGCTCACTGCAACCATCGTCTCCTAGTTCTAGTGATTCTCCCTTCTCAGCCTCCTGAGTAGCTGGGATTTCAGGCACCCATTATGCCTGGCTAAGTTTTGTATTTTAGTAGAGATAAGGTTTCACCATGTTGGCCAAGTTGGTCTTGAACTCCTGACCTCAGGTGATCCGCCCGCCTCGGGCCTAAAGGAACTTCTAAATGAAGTGCTTCTCAAGCAGAAACCAAGAACGAGTTCTCAGCAGCAGTGAGTTCCCATTTGTGAGAAACACTAGTGTGATGAATCAAAACAATCTATATGAAAGAGCTTTGGACCAGGCACGTTGGGTCATGCCTCTGTTCCTAGCACTTTGGGAGGCCCTGGCAGGAGGACAGCTTGAGCCCAGGGGTTCAAGACCAGCCGGGCAATACAGCGAAACCCTACGAAAAATCAAAGATTAGCCAGCCATGGTGGCACGCACATGAGCCCAGGAGGTCAAGGCTTCAGTAAGCCAAGATCACACTACTGTACTCCAGCCTGGGTAACAGAATGAGACCTTGTCCCCCCCCCCAAAAAAAAAATTAAATAAATAACATTAACCACGTGTGGTGATGCATGCCTATAGTCCCAGCTACTGAGGAGGGAGGAGGCTAAAGTTGGAGGATTACTTGACCCCAGGAATTAGAGGGTACAGTAAGCCCTCATTCTGCCATCTCATTCCAGCCTGGTTGACAGAGCAAGACCTTGTCTCTCTCTCTCTCTCTCTCTGTCTCACACACACACACACACACACACAAACACACGGCCGGGCACAGTGGCACACACCTGTAACCCCAGCACACTGGGAGGCTGAGGCGGGTGGATCACTTGAGGTCAGGAGTTTGAGACCAGGCTAGCCAACATGGTGAAACCCTGTCTCTACTCAAAACAATTAGCTGGGCATGGTGGTGTATATACCTGTAGTCCCAGCTACTCAGGAGGCTGAGGCAGAAGGATCACTTGAACCCAGGAGGTAGAGGTTGTAGTGAGCTGAGATTTTGCCACTGCACTCCAACCTGGGCGATGACAGTGAAACTCTGTCTCAAAAAACAAACAGGCCGGGCATGGTGGCTCACACCTGTAATCCCAGCACTTTGGGAGGCTGAGGCAGGTGTATCACAAGGTCAAGAGATCGAGAGCATCCTGGCCAACAGGATGAAACCCCATCTCTACTAAAAATACAACAAATTAGCCAGGCATGGTGGCATGCACCTGTAATCCCAGCTGCTCGGGAGGCTGAGGCAGGAGAATCGCTTGAACCCGGGAGGCGGAGTTTACAGTCAGCCGAGATCGTGCCACTACACATCAGCCTGGGTGACAGTGCAAGACTCAGTCTCAAAAACATCCAAACAAACAAACAAAAAAGTAGCTGGTTTGTATTAGCTTCCTAGGGCTGCTATAACAAACTACCGAAACCTGGGTGGATTTGAACAAGAGAAACGTACTGCCTCACCGTTCTGGGGCTGAAGTCTGATGCGAAGGTGTCAGCAGGGCTCTCTTCCCTCTGAAGGCTCCAGGTTCCATGCTCCTCTCCCAGCTTCTGGTGTCCCCAGGCGTTCATTAGATTACAGATGCATCACCCCATCCTCCTTCTTACGAATTTTGCCTTCACCGTGTCTGTTCTCTGTGTCTATGTGTCTCTGTGCCCAAACTTCCTTTTTGGAAGATTCCCGTCATATTGGAGTCAGGCCCACCTCATTAACCAACTCAATTACTCCTATAAAGATCCTGTTTCCTGAGATCACATTCCAAGGTGCTGGGGGCAGGACCTTGGAATTTATTCATTTATTTATTTATTTATTTTTATTTTTTGAGACGGCATCTAGCACTGTCGCCCAGGCTGGAGTGCAATGGCGCGATCTCAGCTCACTGCAACCTCTGCCTCCTGGGTTCAAGCGACTCTCCTGCCTCAGCCTCCTGAGTAGCTGGGACTACAGGCATGTGCCACAACACCCAGCTAATTTATTTTAGGAGAGATGGAATTTCACCATGTTGGCCAGGATGGTCTCGATCTCCTGATCTCATGATCTGCCCACCTTGGCTTCCCAAAGTGCTCGGATTACAGGCATGGAATTTATTTTTTATTTTATTTTTTAAGATGGAATCTTGCTCTGTAGCCCAGGCTGGAATGTAGAGGCAAGATCTCAGCTCACTGCAACCTCCACCTCCCAGGTTCAAGTGATTGTCCTGCCTCAGCCTCTGGAGTAGTTGGGATTACAGGCTCCAGCCACTACATACAAATAATTTTTGTACTTTTAGTAGAGACAGGGTTTCACCATGTTGGCCACGCTGGTCTTGAACTCCTGACCTCAGATGACCTGCCCGCACAGGCATGAGTCACCACACCTGGCCTAGGGGCAGGACTTTAACCTGTCTCTTTGGAGGGCACACAAGTCAACCCATAACAGGGGTCCAAGAATGACACAAGGTTTCCTGCTGGGGTCAACATGATGGTTCTAGGTCCAGTCATTACACCCGTATTTCAGTGTATAGGGGGAATAAATGTATTTTTAAATTTATTTATTTTTTGAGTCAGAAGCTTCCTTTGTCTACGAGACACGAGTACAGTAGCCTGATCACAGCTCACTGCAGCATCAACTTCCCCAGGCTCAGGTGATTCTCCCACCTCCGCCCCCCAAGTAGCTGGGACTACAGGCATGCACCACCATGCCTGGATAATTTTTATATTTTTAGTAGTAGAGATGAGTTTTTACCATGTTGCACAGGCTGGTCTTGATCTCCTGAGCTCAAGTGATCTGCCCACTGTGGCCTCCCAACATGCTGGGATTATAGGTGTGGACCTCCACGCCTGGCCATATTTTTTGAGACGTGGTCTTGCTCTGTCACCCAGGCTGGAGTGCAGTGGCGTGATCGCAGCTCACTGCAGCGTTGACCTCCTGGGCTCAGGTGATCCTCCCACCTTAGCCTCCTGAGTAGCTGGAACCACAGGCACACACCACCACACCTGACTTATTTTTTTATTTTTACTTTTGTGGAGATAGGGTGTCACTATGTTGCCCAGGCTGGTCTTTTTTTTTTTTTTTTTTTTTTCCCATCAGCCCCGAAGAAACAGGGCCTCAAAAAATTGAATTAAGACTCAGAATTATTCCTCTCCATGGAAATCTTTAGTAAAAGGTGAAAGATTTGTATGATTTGAAGAGAAACCAGAGTATGCCCAGGCTGGTCTTGCTCTCCTGGGCTCAAGCCATCCTCCCAAAAGATCTCTCATCCTCCCAGCATGCTGGGATTACAAGTGTCAACCACTGCTCCCAGCCCAACAAACGGTTTTCTCTGTAACACTCTACACTTCTTTTTTTTTGAGATGGAGTCTCACTCTGTCACCCAGGCTGGAGTGCAATGGTGCTATCTCGGCTCACTGCAAACTTTGCCTCCCAGGTTCAAGCAATTCTCTTGCCTCAGCCTCCTGAGTAGCTGGGATTACAGGCATGTGCCACCACGCCCAGCTAATTTTTGTATTTTTAGTAGAGACAGGGTTTCGACATCTTGGCCAGGCTGGTCTTGAACTCCTGACCTCGTGATCCATCTGCCTCGGCCTCCCAAAGTGCTGGGATTACAGGCGTGAGCCACCGCGCCTGGCAACACTCTACACTTCTAACACCAGATGTGGAGGGGTTTTTCCCACACCAGCCCACTCTTCAACCCTCCAGGCATCAACTGGGGGTTCCACAATTCAACTGTGAGCTTAGTGCAGACTCCACAGGCTTAGTCGCACAAAACTGCCCTCCATTTTGGTTGCCAATCTCAAGTAGTGGGTCCCCAGTTTACTCAGACATCTGTCTGACTTCGCTACAAATCGAGTCTCCCATGACCCCTTTTCGCAGGGCCAATAATTTGCTATGATGGCTTACAGAAATCAAGGAAACATTTTCAGTTAGCAGTTTATTATAAAGAATGTGATCAAGGATACACCTGGCCAGCCAGATGAACAGGTACATGGGCCAAGGTGCAGAAGCATCTGAGTACAGGAGCTTCTGTCCCTGGGGAGCAGGGGTGCACCACACCCCCAGCACATGGGTGTTCACCAGCCTGCAAGTTGAGGTTTTTGTGGAGACTTTTCTTTCTTTCTTTTTTTCCAGACAGTGTCTTCCTCTGTCACTGAGGCTGGAGTTCTGAGGCATGATCATGGCTCACTTCAGCCTCAACTTCTAGAGGCTCAAGCGATCCTCCTGCCTCAGTCTTCCAAAGTTTATAGGCGTGAGCCCCCACACTCTGCCTTTTTTATTTTTTATTTTTGAAATGGAGTGTCACTCTATCGCCCAGGCTGGAGTACAGGGGCGCGATCTTGGCTCACTCCAATGTTCGCCTCCCGGGTTCAAGTTATTCTCCTGCCTCAGCCCCCTGAGTTGCTGGGACTACAGGTGCGCACCACCACACCCAGCTAATTTTTTTGTATTGTTAGTAGAGACGAGGTTTCACCATGTTAGCCAGGATGGCCTCGATCTCCATTTCCTGACCTTGTGATCCACCCACCTTGGCCTCTCAAAATGCTGGGATTACAAGTGTGAGCCACCATGCCGGGCCGCACTCTGCCTTTATAGAAACTTCTTCATGTAGGCATGATCGATTATTAGCTTAATCTCTAGCCCTTTCCACTTACCCAGAGGATGGAGAGTGAGGCTGAAAATTTCAGGATGCTAATCATGATTTGGTAATTCTGATGACCAGCCCCCATTCTGAAGCTATCCAAGAGCCCACTAAGGATGGCTTCATTAGAACAATAAGCCTTCCTGTCACCCAGAAAATTCCAAGGGATTAGGAGCTCTGTATCAGGAGCCAGGTTCAAAGACCAAATGGTAGAACAAAAGATGCTCCTATCACTTTTTGCTTTAAAAACTGCAAAGGTTTTAGGAGCTCTTGCCAGAAGCCAGGGGCAAAAAACACCAATATGTATATTTCTTTTTTTTTTTTTATTTTTTGTTTTTTGAGACAAAGTCTCACTGTGTTGCCCAGGCTGGAGGGTAGTGGTGCAATCTTGGCTCACTGCAGCCTCTGCTTCCCAGGTTCAAGTGATTCTCTTTCATAGCCTCCTGAGTAGCTAGGATTACAGGTGTGTGCCACCACACCCAGCTAATTTTTGTATTTTTAGTAGAGATGGGGTTTCTCCATGTTGGCCAGGCTGGTCTCGAACTCCTGGCCTAAAGTGATCTGTCCACTTTGGCCTCCTAAAGTGCTGGGATTATAGGCATGAGCCACCATGCCTGGGCTATTTCTTATTATATCATAATGTCACATCCTGTCAGCAGGAAGGAGAAAAGAAAGATAAATGTTTACCCTCTCCCTTTAAGAAAACTGCCTGGACTGGGCACAGTAGCTCACACCTGTAATCCTAACTACTTGGGAGGCTGAGGCAGGATTGCTGGTGCCCAGGAGTTCAAATCTGCAGTAAGCTGTGATCATCATGTCACTGTACTCCAGCCTGGGCAACAGAGCAAGTCTCCCTCTTTTTTTTTTTTTTAAGACAGAGTTTCACCATGTTGGTCAGGCTGGTCTTGAACTCCCGACCTCAGGTGATCCGCCCGCCTTGGCCTCCAAAGTGCTTGGATTACAGGCGTGAGCCACCACGCCCGGCCATCTCCCTCTCTAAAACACACACACACACACACACACACACACACACACACACACACTCTTTCAAAAGGTTGCATGGGCTACTTCAGATTGGCCAGAACTTAGTACAGGAAGTTAGGAAATGTATTCATTCTGGATGTCCATGTGGCAGGAAGAATCGGGTACAAGAAGAGGTTAGAAGGGCTTCGAGGGGGTGGGACTTCTGGTAGTCTCTGCTTCAGTCTTTGAAAACTAAAGCACAGTAATGAACATTATAATTGACTGTGCAATACTCGTTTTAGCCCGATCATTATATATTCAGGGGGCCCATCTGGGCCAAGGAGATGCATGCCAGAGGGTATGTGTGTGTGTGTGTCTGTGGGCTTAAAAAAACATAGGAAGGGCTGGGCATGGTAGCTCACACCTGTAATCCCAATACTTTGGGAGGCTGAGGTGGGCAGATCACCTGAGGTCAGAAGTTTGAGACTAGAGTGACCAACATGGAGAAACTCCGTCTCTACTAAAAATACAAAACTAGCTGGGCTTGGTGGCGGGCTCCGGTTATCCCAGCTACTCGGGAGGCTGAAGCAGGAGAATAGCTTGAACCTGGGAGGCTGGGAGGTGGAGGTTGCTGTAAGCCAAGATCGCACCACTGCACTCCAGCCTGGGCAACAAGAACAAAACTCTGTCTAAAAAAAGAGAGAGAGAGAGAGAGAAAAGAAAACTACAGGAAAGCATGAGTAAGGAAATGTATCATATCCATTGCTCTGGCAACTGTCTTACGTTGGGATGGCTGAATGAAGGATGAAGCCACCTCTGCAAATGGCAGAGAAAGAGAAGAAAATATTTTGGGTGCTTGAGAAAAGTACTGAGCCACTAAATCAACCAAGCCTGAAGCTGAACTCTGTTGCAAATGTCCTGTTTTGAGAGCTAATGAGTCTCCTTATTGTCTAAGCTAGTCTGAGTTAGACTGCTGCTGAAATCGTGCTAACTGATGTAAAGGCTATTAAAATGTAAGAAAATTTTTGATCAGCAGAGCATGAACCTCAGCATCTGACTGGTCCCAGCAGATGTAGGCACCCTTATCTCCTTTTAGCTTCAGGAATTTCATTTGGGATTCAAAAGGCTTTATCTGACAGGTACCTACGCATAGCTATTTCCAGGTAGTTTCTGATGGCCTGTGTTTGAGGGAGTCATATTGGTTTTACAAAGGTTCAAGTAAAGGGGAACAGGCATTCTCATAAATTATTTATGGGGATATAAACTGGCCCACTCTTTTTTTGGAGGGTAATTTTACAAAAAATTTAAATGCATATTTTAGATTCAGTGGTTCTAATCTAAGAATTAATCCTACAACTATGTAGAAGCACACTATATGTGTTTCAGATTCAAGCTTCTTGGTAAGACAAAAAAAATTTTTTTTTTTTTTTTTTTTTGAGACGGAGTTTCACTCTTGTTACCCAGGCTGGAGTGCAATGGCACGATCTCGGCTCACCGCAACCTCCACCTCCTGGGTTCAGGCAATTCTCCTGCCTCAGCCTCCTGAGTAGCTGGGATTACAGGCACGCACCACCATGCCCAGCTAATTTTTTTCTAATTTTTTTTGAAGTTTTTAGTAGAGACGGGGTTTCACCATGTTGACCAGGATGGTCTCGATCTCTTGACCTCGTGATCCACCCGCCTCGGCCTCCCAAAGTGCTGGGATTACAGGCTTGAGCCACCGCGCCCGGCCCGACAAAAAAAATTTTTAAGAAGAAAAGAAATACAAGTATAGTATATTTGCACTCAAGACTGTTTACTGTAGCAATGTGTGTAATAGCAAGTACGGAAAATAACCTGTCTGTCAGTAAGAATCTGTTTAAAGCATAGCACGCTATGATCTTACACAGCAAAGGTTTAAAAAAATGAGGAGGCCGGGCACAGTGGCTTGTGCGTGTAATCCCAGCACTTTGGGAATCTGAGGTAGGAGGATGGCTTGAGCCTAGGAGTTCGAGATCAGCCTGAGCGACACAGTGAGAACTTCTCTCTTTTTTTAAAATTTTTTTGTAATAATAAACTTCCAAGTCCTAACCTCACAAGGCCTTATCTCTAGGGAAAAAAATAATTAAAACTTGAAAATATTAGGTAATCTACATCTTCTGATACGGAAAGGGGTCTATCTATTCCCCTAATATAAGTATTAACTAAAGAGTGCGTGTATGTGTGTATAATATGTAAAAGGTAAGTTGTAAGCCGGGCATGGTGGCTCACGCCTGTAATCCTAGCACTTTGGGACGCTGAGGTGGGCGGATCACCTGGGGTCATTAGTTCATGACCAGCCTGACCAATATGGTGAAACCCCATCCTAAAAAAAAAGGTAAGTTGTAAAGGATAATATATAACATGTATTATTTAATATATTACCTTTTATTTGTAATATACGTGTTAACCAAACTATATTACATGTGTATATATATTACACTTTATATTGTTACTGGAATACACGTGTGTGTGTGCGTGTGTGTGTGTGTCTATATATATATATATATATATACTTTTTTTGGAGACAGAGTCTTGCTGTGTCACACAGGCTGGAATGAAGTGGTGCTATCTCTGCTCACTGCAACCTCTGCCTCCTGGGTTCAAGCAATTCTCTGCCTCAGCCTCCCAAGTATCTGGAACTACAGGTGGATGCTGCCATACCCAGCTAATTTTTGTGTGTTTTGTAGAGACAGGGTTTTGCTGTATGGGCCAGGCTGGTCTCGAACTCCTGGCCTCAGGTGATCCTCCTGCCACAGCCTCCCAAAGTGCTGGGATTACAGGCATGAGCCACTATGCCCAAGTGAATGCATATATATATATTGTTAGGTGCCATACCCACATATACAAGTTTAAACAATTTTGATTCCCTGTTTCACATCTTAAATCACACAGAAATCAATCCCAGGAGAATAAAAGCAAAAACCTTAAAATTTGTATAGGAAAATATAGGAGAATAGTTTGTGACCTAGAGTTTTAAAAATATCTGTTAATTGAAAAGCACCGTTTTTAAAAAGTAAAAGAAAAAAAAAAAACAGGGCCCATATAGGAAAAGATATTTGGAACTTATAGAATCATAATACATTAAGAACCACTACAATCAATTTAAAAAGAGACAATGCAACAGAATAATGGGTCAAAGATATGAAGTCGCCTGGACGTGGTGGCTCATGCCTGTAATCCCAGCACTTTGGGAGGCTGAGGTGGGCAGATTGCCTGAGCTTAGGAGTCTGAGACCAGTTAGGCAACACGGCAAAACCCCGTTTCTACTAAAATACAAAAAATTAGCCAGGCGTGGTGGTGGGCATCTGTAGTCCCAGCTACTGGGGAGGCTGAGACACAAGAATCGCTTGAACAGGGAGGTACAGGTTGCAGTGAGCTGAGATTGCACCACTGCACTCCAGCCTGGGCAATAGAGTGAGACTCAGTCTCCAAAAAGAAAAGAAAAGATTCTTAAGCTCCTCAGTAGTCAGCAAAAGGCAAATAAAAACCGTGAGAGAGGCCGGGCGTGGTGGCTCACATCTGTAATCCCAGCACTTTGGAAGACTGAGGCGGGTGGATCACCTGAGGTCAGGAGGTCAAGACCAGCCTGGCAGACATGGTGAAACCCACCTCTATAAAAATACAAAAATTAGCTAGGCTTAATGGTGGATGCTGTAATCCCAGCTACACGGGAGGCTGAAGCAGGGGAATTGCTTGAGCTCCCTCCTCGGATGTTGCAGTGAGCTGAGATCGCACCATTGCACTCCAGTCTAGGTTTTAGAGCAAGACTATGTCTCAATTATTTCAAGCCTTTTAGATGGACAAATATTTAATTTAAAAAATAGGGATGAGGATCTTGCTGTGTTTTCAGACTGTTCTTGAAATCCTGGCGTCAAGCAATCCTCTCGCCTTGGCCTCCCCAAGTACTAGGATTACAGACGTGAGCCTCACACCCGACCCAGACAAATATTTAAATGTCTAATAGTATTACCACGTGTTAATGAGCAATGGGATTTTTTTAATTTTTCTTAAAGATAGGGGTTCTCACTGTGTTGCCCAGGTTTGACTCAAACTCCTGGGTTCAAGGGATCATCTCACTTCAGCCTCTCAAGTAGCTGGAACTACAGGTGTGTGCTATCATGCTAGGCTTTGCAATGGGAATTCTTAAATTCTACTGCAGGAAATGTAGTAGAACGAGAACTGTCATTTAGAGAATAATTGGGCAATATGCAGTGAAGTTAAACAAGTGCAGACAGGCCCGGTGGCTCATGCCTGGAATCCCAGCACTCTGGGAGGCCAAGGCAGGTGGATCACCTGAGGCCAGGAGTTCGAGACCAGCCTTGCCAACATGGTGAAACCTCGTCTCTACTAAAAATACAAAAATTAACTGGACATGGTGGCATGTGCCTGTAATCCCAGCTACTCGGGAGACTGAGGCAGGAGAATCACTTAAACCCAGGAGGCAAAAGTTGCAGTGAGCTGAGATCGTGCACTCCAGCCTGAAAAACAGAGTGAGACTTCCATCTCCAAACCAAACCAAACCAAACCAAAACAACAAACCTGTGCCCACCTTACGGCTCACCAATTCCACTCTAAGGCATGTACCATGAAAAAATTTTTTTTTCTCTCTGTGGCCCAGGCTGGAGTACAGTGGCAGGGTCATAGCTCACTGGAGCCTTGAACTCCTGGGCTCAAGCAATCTTCCCACCTCAGCCTCCTGAATAACTGGGACTACAGGTGCACACTACCATGCTCGGCTAATCTTTTTCTATTTTTTGTAGAGATGGGATCTCGCTATGTTGCCCAGCCTGGTCTCAAGCCCTGGGCTCAAGTGATCCTCCCGCAGTGCTGGAATTTCAGGCATGAGCCACCTCACCCAGCTGAAATTCTTGAATATAAAATGAAAAAAAGCAAAACAAAACCAAGAATAGAGGAATTCATGGGACCCCAAAAATAATGCAAGGAATTGAAAAGTCTAAGATTAAAAATGGTCTCTTCTGCCAACTTGGGGGAAAAAAGGCAATTCTAAGACATTGCTGGAAAATTCTAGGGAATATAGAACACAATATGAGAAGTTCATGGTCCAAAGAAGAGTTGTATTTTTATTACTCTTCTGTATTTAAATTAATTACCATATTCATGTCCCAGTTCTATAATTTCTATAGCTAGTTCAAATCTACAAATAAAATAATAAATTCCTTCATGATTAATTGCAAACTTTGGTATATATACAAAAAACAAAACAAACATGAAAAGATTTAGGAAGAAGGGATAGAGCTGATTGAGCTTGGCTCATGCCTGTAATCCAGTGACTTGAGAGGCTGAAGCAGGAGGGGATCACTTGAGCCCAGGAGTTCGAGAGCAGCCTGGGCAATATAACAAGGCTTCATCTCTTCAAAATAAATAAATAGGCCGGGCGCGGTGGCTCAAGCCTGTAATCCCAGCACTGTGGGAGGCCGAGGCGGGTGGATCACGAGGTCAAGAGATCGAGACCATCCTGGTCAACATGGTGAAACCCCGTCTCTACTAAAAATACAAAACATTAGCTGGGCATGGTGGCG
>NW_022436942.1:80681911-80703019 GCF_009761245.1 Sapajus apella | reverse complement strand
GCAGGCGGATCACCTGAGGTTGGGAGTTTGAGATCAGCCTGACCAACCTGGAGAAACCGTATCTCTACTAAATATACAAAATAAGCCAGGTATGGTGGCACATGCCTGTAATCCTAGCTACTTTGGAGACTGAGGCAGGAGAATCACCTGAATCCGGGAGGCGGAGATTGTGGTGAGCCGAGATCACGCCATTGCACTCCAGCCTGGGCAACAAGAGTGAAACTCAGTCTCAAAAAGGATAAATAAATAGGCTGGGCACAGTGGCTTATGCCTGCAATCCCAGCACTTTGGGAGTCCAAAGTGGGCAGGTAACGAGGTCAAGAGATCGAGACCATCCTGGCCAACATGGTTAAATCCCATTTCTACTAAAAATATAAAAATTAGCTGGGCATGGTGGCACATGCCTGTAATCCCAGCTACTCAGGAGGCTGAGGCAGGAGAATTGCTTGAACCAAGGAGGACGAGGTTGCAGTGAACCAAGATGGTGCCACTGCACTCCAGCCTGGTGACAGAGCAACACTCTGTCCCAAGAAAATAAAGAAAGAAAGAAGTTTTCAGCAGTGAGCATGATTGGCACTACTGCACTCCACCTTAGGTGACAGGGCAAGACCCAGTCTCTCAAAAATAATAATAATAATAAAATAAATTATTTTAATTTAAAAAAAGCTTTTTCATAGAAACGAAGAAAAGTAGGGCCATGTATGGTGGCTTACACCTGTAATCCTAGAATTTTGGGAAGCTGAGGCAGGCAGATCACATGAGGTCAGGAGTTCAAAACCAGCCTGGCCAACATGGTGAAACTCCATCTCTACTAAGAATACAAAAATTAGCTAGGCATGGTGATGCATGGCTGTAATCCCAGCTACTCGGAAGGCCGAGGCAGGAGAATCGCTTGAACCTGGGAGGGGGAGGCTGCAGTGAGCCGAGATTGCACCATTGCATTCCAGCCTGGGCAAGAGGGCAAGACTCCATCTCAAAATGAAACAACTTATATTTAATGCAGGATGTGTGAACTGGGGGTGGTGATGCCTTTATGTTTTAGAATGCCCAAGCTCAGCCAGGTGCAGTGGCTCACGCCTGTAATCCCAACACTTTGGGAGGCCGAGTTGGATGGATCGCTTGAGGTCAGGAGTTCATGACCACTCTGGCCAACATGACAAAACCCTGTCTCTACTAAAAATACCAAAATTAGCCAGCTGTGGTGGCGGGTCTCTGTAATACCAGCTACTCAGAAGACTGAGGCAGGGAATTGCTTGAACCCAGGAGGCAGAGGTTCAAGAGATCGCACCACTGTACTCCAGACTGTGTGAAAGAGTGGGATTCCATCTCGGCCCCTCGTGGTGGCTCATGCCTGTAATCTCAGCACTTTGGGAGGCCAAGGTGGGAGGATCATCTGAGGTTAGGAGTTTGAGACCAGCCTGGCCAACATGGTGAAACCCTGTCTCTACTAAAAATACAAAAAAATTAGCCGGGTGTGGTTGCAGGCACCTGCAATCCCAGTTACTCAGGAGGCTGAGGCAGGGAGAATCACTTGAACTTACGAGGTGGAGGTTGCAGTGAGCCAAGATTGTGCCACTGCACTCCAGCCTGGGTGACAGAGCGAGGCTCCATCTAAAAAATTTTTAAAAAGGCCGGGCGCGGTGGCTCAAGCCTGTAATCCCAGCACTTTGGGACGCCAAGATGGGTGGATCACCTGAGGTTGGGAGTTCAAGACCAGCCTGACCAACATGGTGAAACCCATCTTTATAAAAATAAAAATAATAAATTTTAAAAAATAATAATAATTTTTTAAAAAGTAGGATTCTGTCTCAAAAAAAAAAAAAAAAAAAAAAAAAAATAAGAGCAGAAGACATAGTGTGATTATCCCCATTTCACAGATTAAAGAGCTGAGACCAGGTAAGTTGCATGGCCCAGGCTGGCAAGGTGAATGTCTGTATCTAAACGTGAGTTTACAGGCCTTCCTCCTAAATGTGCCGTGTGCTTTCCTGCATTCAGACTCTTGGCAGCTGTTAGGTTGAACCATATGAAACTGCTGATATTCAATTACTTTTGTCTACAAAATGGGTACTTCGTATGGTTCAACCTAATTGTTTGTTTCCATTTATTGTGGCATAGTGCCTGCACAAACCCCAAAGCAATGTATTTTCTCTTTGTAGTGCTATCCAAAACAGAAGGACCTTCACAATCCTATGTTTGACTTTTTTTTTTTTTTCTGAGACAGAGTCTTGCTCCGGTTGCACAGGCTGGAGTGCAGTGGAGCAATATTGGTTCACTGCAACCTCCATCTCCCGGGTTCAAGCGATTCACCTTCCTCAGCCTCCCAAGTAATTAGGATTACAGGTGTGTGCCACCACGCCCAGCTAATTTTTGTATTTTTAGTAGAGATGTGATTTTGCCATGTTGGCCAGGCTGGTCTCAAACTCTTGACCTCAGGTGATCCACCAGCTCTGCCTCCCAAAGTTCTAGGATTACAGGCGTGAGCCACTGCACCCAGCCTGTTTGACTCTTAAACAAGTTGATATTGTATACGTGATTTATTTTCTTTTTGAGACAGAGTCTTGCTCTGCTGCCCAGTCTGGAGTGTAATTGTAATGGCCAAGATTGCGCTACTGCACTCCAGGCTGGGTGACAGAGCAAGACTCTGTCTTTAAAAAAAAAGAAATGGAAGGAAGGAAGGAAGGAAGGGAGGGAGGGAGGGAGGGAGGGAGGGGAGGGAAGGAAGGAAGGAAGGAAGGGAGGGAGGGAGGGAGGGAGGGAAGGAGGAAGGAAGGAAGGAAGGAAAAGATTGATTCTCTGTGGTTGCTGCAGGGCTGACAGTCCAAAAAAGAGGTCATAAGTGTCCGTGGCATACAGCCAGCCCAAGATTCATCCTCACCTCTTGTGGCACCTCTGTCTCTATTTCCTGAGCTTCCCCAGGTTCTGTGGGGTGAAACTGCTTCCTCTTCATCAGCACCCCTCTAAAGGTACTTCCAGTTTCCTTTCCTCTACTAAAACTGGGTATTATCCTGTCTTTTATTATCCAAAAATACTTTTAGAAAGGAAACAAAATATGCTGTTGGTACTTCTTCTGTTCTCTGTATCCTTGTGGAGTTTTCATGCCTTCAGTGCCATTCTGGCAAGATTTAGGAAGGGAGTAGAGAGAGATGCACGGCACATTTTTCAACACACTCCAGATTGAGAGAAACTATACCGGGCACTGTGGCTTATGCCTGTAATCCCAGCACTTTGGGAGGCCAAGGCGGGTGGATCACCTGAGGTCAGGAATTTGAGAACAGCCTGGCCAACATGGCCAAAACCGGTGCCTACTAAAAATACAAAAAAATTAGCCAGGTGTGGTAATGCAGGATGTGTTAGTTGGGGGTGGTAGATGCCTTTATGTTTTAGAATGCCCAAGATCAGCCAGGTGCAGTGGCTCACGCCTGTAATCCCAACACTTTGGGAGGCCGAGTTGGGTGGATCTCTTGAGGTCAGGAGTTCATGACCACTCTGGCCAACATGACAAAACCCCGTCTCTACTAAAAATACAAAAATTAGCTAGGCATGGTGATGCATGGCTGTAATCCCAGCTACTCGGGAGGCCGAGGCAGGAGAATTGCTTGAACCTAGGAGGTGGAGGCTGCAGTGAGCTAAGATCGTGCCACCGCACTCCAGCCTGGGAGACAGAGTGAGACTCTGTCTCAAAATAAATAAATACATACATACATATGTACATACATACATACATGTATACATACATACATACAAACAACCTAACTGGTTTGCCTCATGATGTATTGTTTTTTTTCTTCACAAAACTTTTTATTCTCCAAGGATGCCCATCACAGTGCCTGTGAAGCATCAGTCCCAGAGACTGAGGCCTGAAGCCGGGGACTGCAGGGGGTCACTGACTCACTTGGTCTCCCCATAATCTGTAAAATTGTTTTGAAATAATCATAGATTTACTGACATTTGTAAAAAACCATACTGGAAAGTCCCAGACATCCTCTCCTTGGTCTTGCCAATGTTAACATACAACCATATGGTACGAAATACAAAAAAGAAATAGACATTGGTATGATCTAGAGTTCAGCAGATCTCATCCATTGTACATGTACTCATATGTGGGCAGCTCTATACAAAAACTGTAATAACAGTTTTATTGAAATATAATTCACGGCCGGGCGCGGTGGCTCACGCCTGTAATCCCAACACTTTGGGAGGCCAAGGTGGGTGAATCCCAAGGTCAGCACTTCGAACCCAGCCTGGCCAACATGGTGAAACCCCATCTCTACTAAAAATACAAAAAATTAGCTGGACCTAATAATCCCAGCTACTCGGGAGGCTGAGGCTGGAGAATCATCTGAACCCGGGAGGTGGAGGTTGCAGTGAGCCAAGATTGCGCCACTGCACTCCAACCAGCCTGGCGACAGAGCGAGACTCCCTCTCAACAACAACAACAACAACAACAAAAAAGAAAGAATGAAAGAAATATAATTCACATATTTAAAAAGTTGCCATTTTAAAGTGTACAATTCAGTGGTTTTTTAGCCTATTCTCAAAGCCATCACCACAAACAAATTTAGAATGTTTCATCATTCCCCAAAGAAAGCCGTATCCATTATCAGTCACTCCCCATTTCCTCCCTCCCCAGCCCCTAGCATCCACTATATGCTTTCTGTCTCTATGATTTTCTGAGCTGGACATTTTATAGCAATGGAATCATACAGTTTGTGGTCTTTTGTGACTGGCTTCTTTGGCTTTGCATCATGTTTTTAAAGTTCCTTCATGTCATAGCATCTATCAGTGTTTCATTCCGTTTTATGGCTCACTGTCTTAATCCATTCAGGCTGCTATGAAAAATATCAGAAAATGCCGGGTGGTGGCTCACGCCTGTAATCCCAGCACTTTGGAGGCCAAAGCTGGTGGATCACGAGGCCAGGAGTTCGAGACCAGTCTGGCCAATATGGTGAAACCCCATCTCTACTAAAAATACAAAAAATTAGTCAGGCATGGTGGCATGCACCTGTAGTCCCAGCTAGTCGGAAGGCTGAGGCAGAATCACTTGAACCTGAGAGGCGGAGGTTACAGTGAGCCTAGATGGTGCCACTGCACTCTAGCCAGGCAACAGTATGAGACTCTGTCTCAAAAAAAAAAAAAAAAAAAAAAGAGAAGAAAAATATCATAAATTGGGTAGCTTGGAAACAATGTATTTCTGAGTTTTAGAGGCTGGGAAGTCCAAGTCTAAGGTGCCAGCAAATTCAGTGTCTGCCGAAGGCCATTTCCTGGTTCATAGTTGGCATTATTCTCTGTGTCCTGACCTGGTAGAAAAGTCTCATTAACTCTTTGAGATGTGTTTTATAAGGAAACTAATTCAGTTCATAATGGCTCTGCCCTTATGACTTAATCACCTCCCAAAAGCCCCACTTCTTTTTTTTTTTTTTTTTTTTTTGAGACGGAGTTTCACTCTTGTTACCCAGGCTGGAGTGCAATGGCGCGATCTCGGCTCACCGCAACCTCCGCCTCCTGGGTTCAGGCAATTCTCCTGCCTCAGCCTCCTGAGTAGCTGGGATTACAGGCATGCGCCACCATGCCCAGCTAATGTTTTTGTATTTTTAGTAGAGACGGGGTTTCACCATGTTGACCAGGATGGTCTCGATCTCTTGACCTCGTGATCCACCCGCCTCGGCCTCCCAAAGTGCTGGGATTACAGGCTTGAGCCACCGCGCCCGGCAGCCCCACTTCTTAACATCATCACCTTGGGGGTCGGGATTTCAACATATTAGTTCTGGGAGATACACTCAGAACATAGGAATGGATGAATGATAATAATAATGCTCTACTGCTGTTTTTATTTTTATTTTTTGAGACAGAGTCTCGCTCTGTCACCGAGGCTGGAGTGCAGTAGCACAATCTCAGCTCACTGCAACCTCTGTCTCCCAAGTTCAATCGATTCTCCTGCCTCAGCCTCCCGAGTATCTGGGATTACAGGTGTGCCACACTGCACCCAGCTACTTTTGCATTTTTAGTAGAGACAGGGTTTCATCATATTGGCCAGGCTGGTCTCGAACTCCCAACCTCAGGTGACATCCTAGCCTTCACCTTGCAAAGTGTTGGGATTACAGGCATGAGCCACCGTGCCCGGTTTCATCGCTCTTTTATTTGTTTATTTGTTTGAGACGGTCTCACTCTGTTGCCCAGGCTAGAATGCAGTGTCATGATCCCAGCTCACCACAACCTTGACCTCCTGGGCTCAGGCACTCCTTCCACCTCAGCCTCCCAAGTAGCTGGGACTATAGGCAAACGCCACCATACCCAGCTAATTTTTTTGTATTTTTTGAAGAGACAGGATTTTGCTATGTTGCCCAAGCTAGTCTCCAACTCCTGGACTCAAGCAGTTCACCCGCCTTGGCCTCCTAAAGTGCTAGGATTATAGGCGTGAGCCACCATGCCCGGTCATACATTTTGTTTATCTACTCATTAGCTGATGGACATTTGTGTTGTTTCTACTTGTTGACTCTTTTTTTTTTTTTCTTTTTTAAGACTGGGTCTAGCTCTGTTGTCCAGGCTGGAGTGCAGTGGCGCTATCTCAGCTCACCACAACCTCCACCTCCCGGGTTCAAGTGATCTCCTGCCTCAGCTTCCCAAGTAGCTGGGACTACAGGCATGTACCACCAAGCCTGGCTAATTATATATATATATATATAAAAATATATTATATTTAAATTATATAATATATTATATTTAATATATATTTATATTATATATAAATATATATTAAATATAAGAAAGAAAAAATATATATAAAATTATATAATATAAATAATATAATACAATATAATATAATTATATATATATATTTTTTTTTTCTTTTTTCAGATGGAGTTTTGCTCTTGTCACCCAGGCTGGAGTGCAATGGCACAGTCTCAGCTCACTGCAACCTCTGCCTCCCAGGTTCAAGTGATTCTCCTGCCTCAGCCTCCCGAGTAGCTGAGATTATAGGCATGCACCATGACACCTGGCTAATTTTTTGTATTTTTAGTAGAGACGGGGTTTTGCCATGTTGGCCAGGCGCTGGTCTGAACTCCTGACCTCAGGTGATCTGCCCGCCTTGACCACCCAAAGTGTTGGGATTACAGGCATGAGCCACCAAGCTTGGCCCCTTTGTATATCACCTTTGGACACATGTTTGTTCAAATTTTCTACTTTTTTTTTTTTTTTTTTTGAGACACAGTCTCACTCTGTCACCCAGGCTGGAGCGCAGTGACGCGATCTCAGCTCATTGCAACCTCTGCCTCCAGGTTCAAGCAATTCTCCTGCTTCGGCTTCCTGAATAGCTGAAATTACAGACACATGCCACCATGCCCGGCTAATTTATTTTTTTCTTTTTTTATTATTATTATTTTTAAACATGAATAATGGAAGCACTGTGGTTTATACCAGCTAATTTTTAGTAGAGACGGGTTTTACCAAGTTGGTCAGGCTGCTCTCAAACTCCTGACCTTGTGATCCACCTGCCTGGGCCTCCCAAAGTGCTGGGATTACAGGTGTGAGCCACCACGCCTCCAACCCCTATTTCTTTAAAAAAAAAAAAGAAAGAAAGAAAGAAAGAAAAAAGTTCTGGACTGGATATAAAGATTTAGAAGTTTGGGCGCAGCAGCTCATGCCTGTAATCCCAGCTACTCAGGAGAATGAGGCAGGAGAATCACTTGAACTGGGGAGATGGAGGTTGCGGTGAGCAGGGTTCCTGCTACCGCATTCCAGCCTGGGCGACAGAGCAAGACTCCGTCTCAAAAAAAAAAAAAAAGAAAATGCTGCTGAGCTGCTGAGCTCAGGTGGGTCAAATTCTTGTCTTCACTGCTCAGATGAAACTACTACGCCAAAGTCATCAAGGATAGCCATACCACTAAGGTCACTAAATGACATTGCCAGAATGATGAGATGATTTCTATGGGAAAATACTAGTTGCATTTGTATTCAAATATGGATTATATACTTTATAGAGGATCCAAGTGTCATTGAAGGACTCACCACTGAGGAAAAACTGTAAATAGCCTTTTTTCTTCCTTGAAGGCATGTCTACCGTGGAGCAGGACTCAAGACTATGTGACATCTCCCAAAAGCAAAGCCAAATTCACAAAGCATTAACAAGTGATATACATTTTATGAAAAAAACCGGAGTAAAATGCCGTTACCCACAACACACCGTAAAACAATAAAAATCTTCAAGTGGGGCCAGGCACAGTGGCTCACACCTGTCATCCCAGCACTTTGGGAAGCCCAGGTGGGTGGATCACCTGAGGTCAAGAGTTCGAGACCAGCCTGGCTGACATGGTAAAACCTGTCTCTACTAAAAATATAAAAATTAGCCAGACTTCTAAGCCCCTGACCAAAAAAAGAAAAAAGAAAAAATTAGCCAGACATGGTGGCGTGCATCTGTCGTCCTCGCTACTCGGGAGGCTGAGGCTGAGAACTGCTTGAATCCAGTAGGTGGAGGTTGCAGTGAGCAGATATTGCACCACTGAACTCTAGCATAGGCGACGGAGTGAGACTTCACCTAAAAAAAAAAAAACCTTCAAGCAACCATTTCTATTTTCTTCAGAAAGTCCCTTGCCTATCAGTCTGCTAGCTATTAATTTCTTTTCTTTTCTTTTTCTTTCTTTTTTTTTTTTTTTTGAGATGGATTGCCCGCCTCAGACTCCCAAAATGCTTAGGATTACAGGCATGAGCCACCACGCCTGGCCTAATTTGGTTCTTATTAAAGTATTTGCTCCAGATAAATAGGGCTCTTCCCAAGGGAGTTGTTCTGTTCTTTTAGTCTTTCTGCTCTGCCACGTTGGCCTGATGGCTTTTGTCGTCATCCACATTACCTCAGGGTAACAACGTGGCTGCTCCAGCCCCAGACAGCACACCTATGTCTGTGCCCATTTATCAGGAAAGGAAAATTTTTCCCAGAAGCGCCTCTAGCTGCCTTTCCTAGGAGAAGCCTGAGGAAGTGGGCATAAATTGTTGGGCACATTGCCATGCCACATAAAATAGGGGTTTGTTTAGTACAAAAGGGAGTGAATCTCGGGGAGGCAATTAGCAATGTTAGCCACAGCTGGGTCCTGTAACGCCGTGTCCCAGTTCCGTGTCTGAGTGGTTGGAGTCCGCTCCTAACATATGCTCTTTCTTGGCTCAGTCAGGACTCAGTCCTCCTCCCTGCTGAGTCAACCTCCCCTCCAATCGCCGGCACAGCTGACTCCTCTGAATCTCTGCTGCGATGCTGCCAGAGTGGGTCCCAGATTAGGCACCCAAAGCTTTCAACAGCCATTCACGCTGCTGAGTGTCTAAGGAAGGTCCCGGAGCACAAACTGGATCTTCCTTATTTCTGGCCTTGCCGCGCATCTTAAAAATGTTGGCATGGGGCCACCACCCTGCCCAGGAGTTTTCTCAAATATGGAATGGGGACAAAGGCTCCCTTCCCTGTCCGAGATCTCAGTCGGTGGAGCTGCCCTCCTCACCTGTCCCTCTTCCTTTCTGCCCATTTACTCCTGCGCCTGGAAGGACACTGCTCTCTTTCACTTCTTCTATGTCATATCTTCCTTCTTACCATTTTCAGCCTCCTAAGTGTAAGAGAGAGGGAGAGAGAGAGAGAATGAGAGAGAGAGAGAGAGAGAGTGTATGTGTGTGTGTGTGTGTGTGTGTGTGTGTGTGTGTGTGTGTGTGTAAACAGGGTCTCGCTCTGTCACCCAGGCTGGAGTGGCTAAGTCTTATTGTCAGAGAGGAGTTTCTTCTGTATATGGTAGTAGAAACTCTGGCCTTCAGGGTCCTTGATATGACAAATGAAAGATAAAGCAATTAAAAAAAATTCTTTGTTGCTTAACCATGTTGGGATTTCAAGCCATTTTTTTTCTCTGCAAAATCCTGTTTGGGGTGGCACCAATAGTGTAAGTGCAATCCATGCCACTGAATTGTACACTTAATGGTTAAAATGGGCCACATGCAGTGGCTCACACCCATAATCCCAGCACTTTGGAAGACCAAAGGAGGAGGATTCCTTGAGGCAGGAGTTCCAGAACAGCCTGGGCAACAAAGCAAGACCTCGTCTCTACCTGGGGGAGTTGGGGGAAAGGTTAAAACAGAAAGGTTTATGTTATATATAATTTACCACAGTCTAAAAAATTCTTAATGTAATACATTAAAAACCATTGAATTACATTTTCTTTTTCTTTTTTTTTTTTTTTTAATAAAAATGGGGTTTCACCATGTTGGCCAGGCTGGTCTTTAACTCCTGGCCTCAAGTGATCTGCCCGCCTTGGCCTCCCAAAGTGCTGGGATTACAGGCATGAGCCACCGCGCCCGGCCTACACTTTCTCTTTCTTTTTTTTGAGACAGAGTCTCGCTGTCACCCAGGCTGGAGTGCTGTGTTGTAGTCTGGGCTCACTGAAACCTCTGCCTCCCCAGTTCAAGCAGTTCTCTGCTCCAGCCTCCCAAGTAGTGGGATTACAAGCGCCCACCACCAGGCCCAGCTAATTTTTTTGTATTTTTAGTGGAGACCAAATTTCACCATCTTGGCTAGGCTGGTCTTGAACTCCTGACCTTGTGATCCACCCGCCTCGGCCTCCCAAAGTGCTGGGATTACAGGTGTGAGCCACCACGCCCAGTTGATTTACACACTTTCAATGGGTGAATTGTAGGGTATGTAAATTACATCTCAAACTGTTTTTAAAATCCCATTTTGAATGTCAAAACCTGAATATCAATTCCTTATTTTTTTTTTCTTTGCTCTTCTTAGGAAGCAACCCTACCTTCCCTTTCTTCTGCCTTCCAGTCATGGCAAATCCCTTGGGCTGTCTGAAATCAAGGTCAGGCCTGAAGAAAAAAAAGAAAAAAAAGGTAGCCAGGTGGATGGTTCACACTTGTAATCTCAGCACTTTGGGAGGCCCAGGCAAGCAGATCGCTTGAGCCTAGGAGTTTAAGACCAGCCTGGGGAACATAGCAAGACCCTGTCTCCACAAAAAAATACAAAAGCTAGCTGAGTGTGGTGGTATGCACCTGGGTCCCAGCTACTCAGGAGGCTGGGGTGAGAGTATCACCTAAGCCTGGGAGGTCCAGGCTACACTGCACTCTAGCCTGGGCAACAGAGTGACACCCTGTCTCAAAATAAATAAATAAAAATTTAGGACTGGGCTGGGCGCTGTGGCTCACACCTGTAATCCCAGCACTTTGGGAGGCCTAGGTGGGCAGATCACGAGATCAAGATATCGAGACCATCCTGGCCAACATGGTGAAACCCCGTCTCTACTAAAAAATACAAAAATTAGCTGGGCATGGTGGTGCGCGCCTGTAGTCCCAGCTACTTGGGAGGCTGAGGCAGGAGAATTGCTTGAACCTCGGAGGCGGAGGTTGCAGTGAGCCGAGTTTGCGCCACTGCAGTCCAGCCTGGCGACAGAGCGAGACTCCACCTGGAAAAAAAAAAAAAAAATTAGGGCCGGGCGCAGTGCCTCACACCTGTAATCCCAGCACTTTTGGAGGCTGGGGTGAGTTGATCACTTGAGGTCAGGAGTTCGAGACCAGCATGGCCAACATGGTGAAACTCCATCTCCACTAAAAATACAAAAACTAGCTGGGTGTGGTGGCACACACCCATAATCCCACTACTTGGGAGGCTGAGGCAGGAGAATTGCTCAAACCCCGGGAGGTGGAGGCTGCAGTGAGCCTAGATTACGCCACTGCACTCCAGCCTGGCTGACAGAATAAGACTCTGTCTCAAAAAAAGAAAAAAAAAAAAGAAAAAAAAAAAAAGTCTGGCAGAGGCTGAATATTTCTTGTACACGTTTTTTTCTTAGATTTCTAGCCAAAATTTAATTTTGGTCTCTTTTATAGAGTTAGATGATAGATCTAAGAAGGCTGTGATTCATCCAGTTGTCAGAACACTAGGAGCTGAACCTGCACAATAATAAAATATTCGAGTTGGGAAGAACTTTAGTCCTAACTGACTCCCTATTTATTTATTTTTAGAGACAGGGTCTTGCTCTGTTACCCAAACTGGAGTGCAGTACCACAATCATAGTTCACTGTAGACTCAAACTCCTAGGCTAAAGTGATTCTCGTGCCTCAGCCTCCTGAGCAGCTGGGAATACAGGTGTGAGTCACCACACTCATCTAATTTTGTAAGAAGTTTTTTTTTTTGGTGTTTGGAGCTGGAGACGGCCTGGGTGCTGGCGAAGCGGAGGCCCGAGTGAGAAGACTATTAGGATACCCTTGGAAATGCCGAGGCTGAGAGATCCTGACATAAATCCTTGCATGTTGGAATCTGATGCTTCCATCAGATGTCTGGATGCAAATAACTATGACAAGGAAAAGTGTTCTACTTACTTCCTGAAGTACAAAAGCTGCCGGAAATTCTGGCATTCTATCATGATCCAGAGAAGACACAACGGAGTGAAGCCATTTATGCCTACGGCAGCAGAAAGAGATGAAATCTTGGGAGAAATGGGAAAGATGCCTTACTGAATGTTTGCATTAAACTTGTTTATAGAAAACAAACAAACAAACAAACAAACAAAAAAAAACAAGAAGTTTTTTTTTTTTTTTTTTTTTTTGAGACAGAGTTTCACTCTTGTTACCCAGGCTGGAGTGCAATGGCGCGATCTCGGCTCACTGCAACCTCCGCCTCCTAGGTTCAGGCAATTCTCCTGCCTCAGCCTCCTGAGTAGCTGGGATTACAGGCATGCGCCACCATGCCCAGCTAATTTTTTGTAGTTTTAGTAGAGACGGGGTTTCACCATGTTGACCAGGATGGTCTTGATCTCTTGACCTCGTGATCCACCCGCCTCGGCCTCCCAAAGTGCTAGGATTACAGGCGTGAGCCACCGCGCCCGGCCGAAGAAGTTTTTTTGTAGCAATGAAGTCTTGCTATGTTGACGAGGTTGGTTTCAAACTCCTGGACTCAAGCAATCCTCTTGCCTCACCCTCCCAAAGTGTAAGGATTACAGATGTGAGCCACTTCACCTGGTTGAAACTGCCTCTGAATTTAAAAATCTCTTCTCTAAAATCTCTCATCTACCTGGTTGTCGTGCATTCTCTACTTGACTTCTTTTATTTTTAATAATTTATTCCTTTGATTTATTTTTTATTGATATGAGATTCACATAACATAAAGTTAACGATCTAAAAATGAACAATTTGGCTGTGCAAGGTGGCTCATGCCTGTAATACCAGCACTTTGGGAAACCGAGGTGGGTGGATCACCTGAGGTCAGGAGTTTGAGACCAGCCTGACTGACATGGTGAAACCCCCATCTCTACTAAAAATACAAAAATTAGTAGTGGTGTCTACCTGTAGTTTCAGCTACCAGGGGGAGGCTGAAACAGGAGAATTACTTGAACTCGGGAGGCAGAGGTTGCAGTGAGCCAAGATGGCGCACTGCACTCCAGCCTAAGAGACATAGAGAGACTCTGTCTCAGATTAAAAAATTATAATAATAATAAAGAACAATTCAGGCTGGGCATGGTGGCTCATGCCTATAATCCCAGCACTTTGGGAAGCTGAGACAGAGGACCCTTCGAGCCCAGAAGTTTGAGATCAGCCTGGGCAATGGAAGAAGACCCTGTCTCTACAAAACTAAAAATAAAAACAAATAAAATGAACAATTGCGTGGCATTTAGTACATTCACAATGTTGTGTGACTACCACCTTTCCTGTAGTTCCAAATTATTTCCATCATCCCAAAAGGAGACCTTTTTTTTGTTTGTTTTGAGACAGAGTCTTCCTCTGTTGCACCCAGATTGGAGTGCAATGGCACCATCTCGGTTCATTGCAAGCTTCCCCTCCCAGGTTCAAGTGATTCTCCCACCTCAGCCTCCCAAGTAGCTGAGATTATAGGCAACCACCACCATGCCCTGCTAATTTTTGTATTTTTTTATTTTTATTTTCAGTAGAGACGGGGTTTCATCATGTTGGTCAGGCTAGTCTTGAACTCCTGACCTCAGGTGATCTGCCCACTTCGGCCTCCCAAAGTGCTGAGATTACAGGTGTGTGCCAATGCGCCCAGCCCCAAAAGGAGACCCTGTACCTTTTTTTTTTTTTGGAGGACACTGTATCTCTCCTTTTTTGTTTGTTTGAGACAGAGTCTCGCTCTATAGCCCAGGCTGGAGTGCAGTGGAGTGATCTCAACTCACTGCAGCCTCTGCCTCCTGGGTTCAAGTGATTCTCCTGCCTCAGCCTCCTGAGTAGCTGGGATTATAGGTGTGTGCCACCACATCCGGCTAATTTTTTGTATTTTTAGTAGAGACGGGGTTTCACGATGTTGGTCAGGCTGGTCTTGAACCCCTAACCTTGTGATCCGCCCACCTCAGCCTCCCAAAGTGCTGAGATTATAGGCGTGAGCCACCCCACCCAGCTGACTCTGTACCTCTTAAGCAGTTTCTCCTAACTCTTCCCTTCTGCACCCCCTGACAACCATTAATCTGCCCTGCACTCTATGGACATTTCATGTAAAGAACCACACACAATATGTGGCTAGGTGCGGTGGCTCACACCTATAATCCCAATACTTTGGGCAGCCAAGGTGGGTGGATCACTTGATGTCAGGAGTTCGAGATCACCCTGGCTAACATGGTGACACCCCTTATCTACTAAAAATACAAAAATTAGCTGGGCATGGTGGCACATGCCTGCAGTCCCAGCTATTTGGGAGGCTGAAGCAGAATTGCTTGAACCCAGAAGGCGGAGGTTGCAGTGAGCCAAGATTGCACCACTGCACTCCAGCCTGGGCGAGAGAGACTCCATCTCAGACAACAACAACAACAACAACAACAATATTATGTGATTCTTTTTTTTTTTTTTTTTGATACCAAGTCTCGATCTATTGTCCAGGCTGGAGTGTGGTGTGATCTCAGCTCCCTGCAACCTCTGCTTCCTGGGTTCAAGCATGTCTCACAGCCTCCCTAGTAGCTGGAATTACAGGTGCCCACCACCATGCCTGGCTAATTTTTTTTTTTTTTTTTTTTTTTTTTAGTGGAGACAGGGTTTTGCCATTTTGGCTAGGCTGGTCTTGAATTCCTGACCTCAAGTGATCCACCCACCTTGGCCTCCCAATGTGTTGGGATTACAGGCGTGAGCTACCACGCCTGGCCAGGAATCATACAGCATGCGATCTGTTGTGTCAGGCTTTTTTCACTCAGCATAATAATGTTTTCAAGGGTCATCCAGGCATGTATCATGCATCTGTCCTCTTCTTGTTTTTTAACAGCTGAGTAATATTCCACTGCATGGAAAGACCACAATTTGTTTATTCATTCATTAGTCGATGGACATTTGGGTTGTTTCCACCTTTTCCTACTGTGAATACTGCTGCTGTGAACATGGGTGTGCATGTATTTGAGTCACCTTGATTTTTTTTTTTTTTTTTGAGACGGAGTTTCGCTGTTGTTGCTCAGGCTGAAGTGCAATGGTGCAGTCTTGGCTCACCACAACCTCTGCCTCCCAGGTTCAAGCGATTCTGCTGCCTCCGTCTCACAAGTAGCTGGGATTACAGGTATGTGCCACAAAGCCTGGCTAATTTTGTATTTTTAGTAGAGATGGGGTTTCTCCATATTGGTCAGGCTGGTGTCGAATTCCTGACATCAGGAGATCTACCTGCCTTGTCCTTCCAAAGTGTGTAAGCCAATTACAGGCGTGAGCCACCATGCCCAGCGATTTTTCTTTTTTGGGGAGATAGAGTCTCTCTCAGCTGCCCAGGCTGGAGTGCAGTGGCACGATCTCGGCTCACTGCAACCACTGTCTCCCGGGTTCATGTGATTCTCCTGTCTCAGCTTCCTGAGTAGCTAGAATTACAGGCCCCTGCCATCATGCCTGGCTAATTTTTCTATTTTAGTAGAGACAGGGTTTCACCATGTTGGCCAGGCTGGTCTTGAACTGCTGCCCTCAGGTGATTCACCTGCTTTGGCCTCCCAAAGTGCTAAGATTACTGGCGTGAGCCACTGCACCCAGCCGAGCCTGTTAGATTTTTGCTGAAGAGAGAATCAACTTTCCATGTACTCAACAAATATTTGTTGAATTAGATAACAACGGCTGCATCAAACGCAAATTTCACAAATGTTTTGCTTTAGTGGGTAAAAGGCACAGAATCTTAAAGATGTTTTCGGTTGGAAGTTTATAAATGATCTTGTTCAACCCCCTCATCTTGAAACTGCAGGCACTCAAAGTACTAGTCTATTTAGAAGGCCCTAAATACAGTTTACATCATGGTGTGTGGTACGCTACTGACATTGTTCTTTGTTAACTGAATGTGTACAATGCAGTCTTTGTCATCACAAGATGGTTCACTTTGAGAAGTGGTTTTATGAATTTAAATTTAATAGCCACTGGGAGAGACGCGCGCCTGTAATTCCAAAAGTTTAAGAAGCTGAGGAGGGTGGATCTCTTGAATCCAGGAGTTGAAGACTGGCCTGGGCAACACAGTGAGACTCCACCTCTAAAAAAACTAAATAAATAAATTAGCTGGGTGTGGTGTCACATGCCTGTGGCCCTACCTACTTGAGAGGCTGAGGCAGGAGGATCACTTGAGCTGGGAGTTTGAGCCTAAAGTGAGCTATAATTGCACCACCAGCCTGGGCAACAGAGCAGGACTCTGTGTCCAATATATATATATATATATATACACACACATATATTTATATATATATATTTTTAGCAGCTACTAGTCGTTCTTCCAGTTTTGCTTTTTAAAACATTCTATAAAACCACTGCCATCAGCATTTTTTCTGTATAAAATGGACACAGCAGTCTTTTTAATTAATTTATATATATATATATTATTTATAGAGATGGGATTTCACCATGTTGGTCAGGCTGGTCTTGAACTCTTAACCTTGTGATCCGCCTGCCTCGGCCTCCCAAAGTGCTGGGATTACAGGCATGAGCCACTTTGCCTGGCCTGGATACAGCAGTCTTAATTGGATTCAGGGATGAAATTAATTTTTGGTCCAAAATAGTCAATGAATACATCATCATGAATTGTGGTTTTTGTTTGTTTGTTTGTTTCTTTTCTTTGCAGTTTAAGACTCTGTCTCCCTCTGGCTCAGTCACTTTTTTATGAAATGAACCAGCACTAGCTCCCTACCTTTAGAAATGTTTTGGAAATGTTAACATTTCCAAATGTTGACAAGGGTTGTGATCTGGTGCTTTCAACATAAAACCAGGGGAGAACAGGGAACTGTGATTACTCCACCTTGATTTCATAAACCAGTGAGCAGTAATGGTCAATAGTCTGAAGACAGGGACTTGAGCTTCACTGCTATAGCCCCACTACCTGCTTGGGACTAAGCAGGATTTCAGTAAATCTTTGTTGAATGGGCTAATCAATTGGATTCTGATTTCTGAAGCAATATTAATAAAAGTAGATGTAATTTAAAAAATAAGCCAGGCACAGTGGCTCATGACTATAATCTCAGCCTTTTGAGAGGCCAAGGTGGGCAGACTGCTTGAAGCCAGGAGTTCGAGACCAGCCTGAGCAACATGGCAAAACCCCATCTCTACTAAAAGTAGAAAAATTAGCTGGGCGTGGTGATGGCCACCTGAAATCCCAAATTCTCGGGAGGCTGAGGCTGAAGAATGGCGTGAATCTGGGAGGCAGAGGTTGCAGTGAGCTGAGATCGCCCCATTGCACTCCAGCCTGGGTGACACAGAAAGAAATTGTCTTAAAAAAAAAATTAAGTATGTAAGGTAATACATATAACTTTTTTTTTTTTTTTTTTTTTTTTTTTTTTTTTTTTTTTTTTTTGCTAGAGAGTCTCTTGCTGTGCCCTTCAGGAGCCAGGTGGTTGCGGGGACGAACTACTTCATCAAGGTGCATGTCGGCGACAAGGAATTTGTCCACCTGAGAGTATTCCAAAGTCTCCCTCACGAAAACAAGCCCTTGACCTTGTCTAACTCCCAGACCAACAAAGCCAAGCACGATGAAATGTCCTATTTCTGACCCTGACTTTGGACAGGGTCCTTCCACCAGAAGGCTGGTAATTAAGTGATTCTGCATTGACCAGAGTGTGCACTTGGGATCATAAAATGAGCTTCATCTCCTGGCTGCGCCCCTTGGGTGGAAGGGGCCGGATGCAGCAGCTGCTTTTGCATTTCTGTTTCTAAATTTCATTGTGTTGATTTTTTTCCCCCTCCAATCAGGGATCTTAATTACTTTCAAAATATTTTCAAAAAATATAGATTTTTAAAATCCTTTTTTTTTTTTTTTTAAGATGGGGTTTCTCCATGATGGCCTGGCTGGTCTTGAACTCCTGACCTCAGGTGATCCACCTACCTCGGCCTCCCAAAGTGCTAGGATTACAGGTGTGAGCCACTGCGCCCGGCCTCTTCTTTTTTTAGAGACAGGGTTTCTCCATGTTGGTCACGCTGGTCTCAAACTCCTGACCGCAGGTGATGCCCCCACCTTGGCCTCCCAAAGTGCTGGAATTACAGGCGTGAGCCACCATGCCCAGCTCATTTTTTTCTTTTTTATAAAAATGTATAGTAACAGAGATGGGTCTCAGTATGTTGCCCAGGCTCGTTTTGAACTCCTGGGTTCAAGTGATCTTGGTCCCCCAAGGGGCTGGGATGACAGGCATGAGCCACCACACCTGGCCAAAACATCTTTAATTTTAAAAGTGTGCTTACTGGTCAGGTGCAGTGGCTCACACCTGTCAATCCAGCACTTTGGGAGGCCAAGGTGGGCGGAGCACAAGGTCAGGAGTTCCAGATCACCCTGACCAAACTGGTGAAACTCCGTCTCTACTAAAAATACAAAAATTAGCCTGGCATGGTGGCGCATGCCTGTAATCCGAGCTACTCAGGAGGCTGAGGCAGGAGAATCACTTGAACCCGGGAGGTGAAGGTTGCAGTGAGCCAAGATAATGCCACTGCATTCCGGCCTGGGCAACAGAGCGAGACTCAATCTCAAAAAAAAAAAAAAAAAAAAAAAAGTGTGCTATTTTGACAGCTTTTGTCTCCTTTTTCATCTTTATAGCAATTTATTTATGAAACCTATCTATCTATATCTATCTGTTTTTTTTTTTTTTTTTTTTTTTTTTAGACAGGATCTTGCTCTGCCACCCAGGCTGGAGTGCAGTGGCCCATCTCAGCTCACTCCAGCCTCCACCTCATGGGTTCAAGTGATTCTCTGCCTCAGCCTCCGAAGTAGCTAGGATTACAGGCATGTACCACCACCATGCCTAGCTAATTTTTGTGTTTTTAGTAGAGATGGGGTTTCACCATATTGGCCAGGCTGGTCTTGAACACTCGACCTCAGGTAATCTGCCCATCTTGGCCTCCTGAAGTGCTGGGAGCACAGGCGCAGTTTATTAAATATTTTCAAACCACTATTTTTTACTGTATTGTCCTCGAATGGTAATAAGAACTATTAGTATCTTAGTGAAGGGATTTAAAATCTTTCTAAACTGTAATGAATTAATTTAGACATATTTATAGTAATTTTTTCAGGATCTGTGGGATTGTACCTATTTTGTTGCCTTCATTTTGCTTGCCTTAATTTTATACAATGAACATCTATCATTCTTTTTTAAAAAAGAAGACAAAATACAGGGAAAAATTCTTTTTATTTTTTTAGAGACAGTTTCACCATATTGGTCAGGCTGATCTCGAACTCCGAACCTCAGGTGACCTGCCTGTGTCGGCCTCCCAAAGTGCTGGGATTACAGTCGTGAGCCACTGTACCCAGCCCAGAAAAAATTCTTTAGTTATTTAGAATATAGGAGTATTACACCACATCCTTTTAAAAACTAATCTACTATGGACCTTATATTATTCAAGGGATGCAGATACAGCAAGAAGAGTCAACAACCCCTGCTCTCTCGGGATTCACATTCCTGTAGGGATGGAAGGAGACAGATAATAAAACCAAACAAACCTGTTGTACTGCCGAAACCTATCACAGAATCAATGCTAAAGAGCTGTGGAGAAAAAAACCACCAACACCCATCATTTTGCAGAGAATAATCTGTAATCACTTTGGTTGAGCACCTTAATACCTTCTTCTTTTTCTTTTTTTTTTTTTTAATAGAGCCTAGGGAAGTGGCTCATGCCTGTAATCCCACCACTTTGGGAGGCTAAGGCGGGTGGATCACTTAAGGTCAGGAGTTCAAGACCAGCTTGGCCAACATGGCAAAACACTGTCTAGAGACAGTGTCTCTACTGAAAATACAAAACTTAGCTGGGCGTGGTGGCTCATGACTGTAGTCCCAGCTACTCAGGAGGTCGAGGCAGGAGAATCACTTGAACCCAGGAGGCAGAGGTTGCGGTGAGCAGAGATTGTACCATTGCATTCCAGCCTGAGTGACAGAACGACTCCCTCTCAAAAAAAAAAAAAAAAAAAAAAAAAGCTGGGTGCGGTGGCTCCCACCTGTGATCCCAACACTTTGGGAGGCTGAGGCGGATGGATCCTTTGAGCCCAGGAGTTTGAGACCAGCCTGAACAACATAGTGAGACCTCATCTCCATATTTAACAATAACAACAAAGAAATCAAAGTAATTTTTTTTGTGTTTGAGACAGGGCTTTGCTCTGTCACCCAGGCTGGATGGAGTAAAGTGGTGAGATCATGGCTCACTGCAACCTCAGTAGCTGGGACTATAGGCACACACCATCACACCTAGCTTGCTTATTTATTTATTTATTTATTTATTCATATTTTTGAGATGGAGTCTTGCTCTGTCACCCAGGCTGGAGTGCAGTGGCACCATCTTGGCTCACTGCAACCTCCGTCTCCTGGGTTCAAGTGAGTCTCCTGCCTCAGTCTCCTGAGTAGCTGGGATTACAGGTGCCTGCCACCAAGCTTGGCTAATTTTTGTATTTTTAGTAGAGATGGGGTTTTGCCATGTTGGAAAGGCTGGTCTCAAACTCCTGACCTTAGGTGATCCGCCCACCTCAGCCTCCCAAAGTGCTGGGATTACAGTCATGAGCCACCAAGCCTGGCCAATTTTTTATATTTTTGTTTTGGTAGAGATGGGGTCTTGCTATGTTGCCCAGGTGGGTCTCCAACTCCAGGGTTCAAGCAATCCTCTCACCTTGGCTTCTCAAATTGCTGGGATTACAGATGTGAGCCACTGCTTCTGACCTTGCACATGGTTTTTTTTTTTTTTTTT
>NW_022436942.1:80657501-80681811 GCF_009761245.1 Sapajus apella | reverse complement strand
CAATTCTCCTGCCTCAGCCTCCTGAGTAGCTGGGATTACAGGCACGCGCCACCATGCCCAGCTAATGTTTTGTATTTTTAGTAGAGATGGGGTTTCACCATGTTGACCAGGATGGTCTCGATCTCTTGACCTTGTGATCCACCCGCCTCAGCCTCCCAAAGTGCTGGGATTACAGGCTTGAGCCACCGCGCCCGGCGCACATGGTTTTTAAAAATAAAATGCATTCAGGTTTATAATTAAAAGCAGTCTGGTCATGGTGGCTCAGGCTGGTAATCCTAGCACTTTGGGAGGCTGAGATGGGAGGACTGCTTGAGCCCAGGATTTTGAGACCATCTTGGGCAACATAGAGAGACTCTGGCTCTACTAAAAATTTTTAAAAAATACCTGGGCATGGTGGCATGTGCCTGTAGTCCCAGCCAGTCTAGAGGCTGAAGCGGGAGGCTCTCTCAAGCCCAGGAGTTCCGGGTTGTAGTGAAACATGATTGCACTGCTGTACTCTAGCCTGGGCAACAGAGCAAGACCCTGCTATTATTTTCTAATAAAAGAAAAGAACTATTGCTTTTCTTTTCTTTCTTTCTTTATTTTTGAAAAAGCAACAGTTCTCAGTTCTTCTACCCCACTCCTCCCTAGTCTTAACCCTGTTCTTAACCTTAGTTAGTAGAGACTACTAATTTTTTGTTTTTAGTTCTTCTGGTGTTAACTTCCATTTCTCTAAAAATATACTTGTGGGCTAGGCGCGGTGGCTCATGCCTGTAATCCCAGCACTTTGGGAGGCCGAGGGGGACAAGCCGCCTGAGCCCAGGAGTTTGAGACCAGCCTGGGCAACATGGCAAAACTCCATCTCTACTAAAAATACAAAAAATTAGCTGGGCGTGGCTCTGCATGGGTGTGCATGCCTGTAGTCCCAGCTACTTAGGAGGCTGAGGTGGGAGGATCACCTGATCCCGGGAAGTTGAGGCTACAGTGAGTCATGATTGCACCACTGTGCTCCAGCCTGGGCAACAGGAGTGAGACCGTCTTAAGAAAACAAAAACAGAAACAAAAAAACATAAAAATATACTTGTGTTATTTATCAACTGTAGGCATTATCTGACTTTCTCTAATGACTAAGGCACGACTAACTATCCTCTCCACACAATCCTACCACCATTTTTAGTTATCGCTATTGGTTACATTAATGATATAATTAAAAAAAATCCCAAAACAAAAAAAAACTAAAGAAAGGCCAGGCAAGGTGGCTCAAGCCTGTAATCCCAGTACTTTGGGAGGCTGAGGTGGGCAGATCATGAGGTCAGGAGTTCAAGATCAGCTGACCATCATGGTGAAACCCCACCTCAAAAAAAAAAAAAAGAAAAAGAAAAAAAAATGATATCGTTAAACCTTTATTTTTTTGGGAAAAACAAAACAGCCGAGGCATTGACCCACCTCCCTGCTTTGTAAAATGAAGATGTGAGCGCTCTTATTTTGCTTTCTACTTCTGCAACATCCCTTCCACCTCCCAATGTCTCATTAATTGAGCTGTGCTCATATTTACAGAAGTCAGGCATGTAAGAAAGCACAGTGGCTAGTTCCAGAAACACAATGTGAATGTTTACTTTGAAGGAGGACATTTCAGTTCTAACAGTGGCCAGCCACCCAGGGTCTGAACCCAGTCCAATACCTGGTAGTAGGGCTGAGACGAGGCCTTGCTCACACAATTGAAGGAGGCAGTGAAGGTGAATAATAATGAGATATGATTTTTTTTTTTTTTTTTTTTAGATAGAGTCTCACTTTGTTGCCCAGGCTGGAATGCAGTGGCACAATCTTGGCTCACTGCAACCTCCACCTCTTGTGTTCAAGGGATTCTCCTGCTTCAGTCTCCTTAGTAGCTGGGATTACAGGCACTCGCCACCATGCCCAGCTAATTTTTGTAATTTTAGTAGAGACGGGGTTTCACCATGTTGGTCAGGCTGGTCTCAAACTCCTGACCTCATGATCCACCCACCTTGGCCTCCCAAAGTGCTGGAATTACAGGTGTGAACCACTGTGCCCAGTCATTTAATATGTATTTTTAAAATCAAAATTAATGCTGAGACTCCACGACGAACAAAATTATATATATATATATATATATATATTTTTTTTTTTTTTTTGAGACAGAGTCTCCCTCCAGCACCCAGGCTGGAGTGCAGTGGCTTGAACTAGGGTCACTACAACCTCCACCTCCTAAATTGAAGCAATTCTCGTGCCTCAGCCTCCCGAGTAGCTGGGACTACAGGCATGCACCACCACACCCACTTACTTTTTGTATTTTCTGTTAGAGACAGGGTTTCACCATGTTGGCCAGGCTGGTCTTAAACTCCTGACTGCAGGTAATCCACCCACCTGGGCCTATCAACGTGCTGGGATTACAGGCGTGAGCCACCACGCCCGGCCCAAAACAATATTTTTAATAAAGACAGGCTCAGCAGAATGAGTAGAGGAGAAAAGATAAGCCCGTAAGTGTTCCTGTCTGTGCCTCATTCTGTGGCATCTATGAGTCCACAGTTTGCTACTCAGAGCGGAAGACTGTTTAGATCGGGGGTGAGGTATGCCTTTCAGATTAGGAATATGGATATGGGATTTCAGGACTACCACCGCCACCTGACCTTGCAGCCTGTAAATTAGGGCGATGTTGAATTAGGTAACAGCATTTTGGGGGATTTCAGACATGAATGGAGAAGAGGGGCCGGGAGACAAATTTACTTTGTTCAGAACTTCATGCATTTCCAGTGCAGTTCCCTCCCCCTGCTGGTCCAGGCAGCATGGTGCTTTGAATAAAGGTCAGCTAGAGGGTCACCCGCCAATTATTCTCTTCTACTGGCAAGGAGGAGGAAGCCCCTGCCCCCTTATCCACCGCAAAATCCTGGGCTTCTCCGACAGCTGCAGATTCCTCCCCGGGGCTGCAAAGCTTCTAGGGTTGCCATGGTCCATGGGAGTGAAATGTTGGCCGCACTCTGCTACCCTAGCCCCGAGCAGGCTGTTGCAGCCTTCTCTCCTGCCCCTTTCAAAAGCTTTTAAAGGCGATCCCAGGAGGGAGGGAGGATGGGACACTAACCAGGGCTTCCGTCCAAGCAGCCAGGGCGAATAAAAGAGGCTTTTCTCAAACGAACGGGGCAAACCCTGGGCTTGTTTCAAAGGATTTTTAACCCGCGGTCTTTCCCGAAGGGAAGTGGGGAGCAGAGATGGTTCTTCCCGAGCTTAACCTGCTGTAGGGAGCTCCTTTCAGCATTTTTTCCAGGGATGCCTCATCCAGGGTCTTTCCCTGGAGGGAGGCGAGGGCAGAGATGATCCTTCCCAATCCCAACCTTAACCTGCTGTCGGAAGCTCCTCGCAGCCGGTTCAAAGGATTTCTCACCCTGGTCTGGCGGGAAGGGGAGGGCAAACAAAATGAATCAGCCCCAAAGAGCAGGCTGAGGTCGAGGCTGAATGGGGCTCTTGGGTGTGACTTGCAAATTACGGGAACACTTAGCAAGAGAAATGACGAGAAGCCCCTCCAAGCAGGCCTCTGGGTTTTCCCTCGCACCTTGCTTCCAGTGCCGGGGCTTGGGAGGGTCCGAGGGCGGAGCGGCTGGCGCGCCGGGGCCGGGGTCGCCGCCACCGGCCGCGGTGGGCGCAGACAAAGAGGCGGGGGGGCGGTGCGGTGCGGGGCGCGGGCGGCAGGGCCGGTGCGGGCTCTGGGGGCCGGGCCCGCCGGGCGGGCGCGGCGGCGGATCGCGGGGAGGAGTCGCGCGGCGTCTTCTCCGGGCGGCGCGCGCCCGCCCGGCCCCGCGGCGGCGGCGGCGCGTCACGCTCTCCCCCGCCCCGAGCCGACGAGCCGGCAGGCGGGAGGCGGCGGCCGCGGCGGCTGCTGCTGCTGCAGTGGGGCAGGTGGCGGCGACCGGCGGCGTCAGAGGCGGTGAGAGGAGCGCGGCACGAGCCCTCTCCCCTTCCCGGCCCCCTCCTCCCCTGCCCGCCTCCTGGCCCGCGCGCGGGGCCCGCCCGGGGTCGGGTCGGGGGTCGAGGCCCGGCGTACGGGAGCAGGGCTGAGCCTCGGGCGCTGGGGCCATCCGGGAGGGGAGCGCGGGAGTCTCGGGTGGCCGGCGCCGGAGGCCGGGGTCCCTCTGGAGCTGGAAGAGTGGCGGCCCTGTCAGCGCCGAGCCGGGCCTTCCCTTCCTCCGCCCGCCTCAAGATGGAGCTTGGACTCCTTGCCCCTGCGCCGCCCCAGGCGCCGCTCCCTCCCTCGTGTCCTGCTCCCTCCCCTGGGCCGCGGGGCGGGTGTGGGGTCGGCAGGACCTCCGGGAGGCCGAGGCCGGGCGGGACCTGTTGCCCTGGGCGCCGCGCCTGTCACCTGAGCGCATTCCTCAGGCCCTGGGCGCTCGGCGCCCGCGAGCCGGCATGGAGGGCACCCCCGCCCGGCTTCCCCTGCTGCCCCGGCTTTTGTTTCCCTCCCGAGTGGGGCTGTGATTCTCGGAGACCCGGGGAGGCTGGAGGTGGCCAGATCGCTCTCGGGTTTCCGAAATCACACCGCTGCCCGGTAACCCGAACCTTCTACCGCGGCAGGGGATTGGCGTTGAAGGCGGATGACACTTGTTCTGAGGCGATTTTACAAGCAGAGCCTAGCGATTGCCCGAATTGGAAGGTCCTGGCTTTCAAAGATCGGATTTTGATTCAGGGGTGAGTCCTGAATCCGGCTGTTTCTCCACTTCATGTGGCTTTTCCATCTGGCAGGAGCCGAGCGCCACCCCCTCCTCGCTGCACAGCCCCACCTCTTTGGTATGGAGAAATTACACGTTGTCCGTCATCGGTTTAGATACCTGTTTTTAGCAAAACTTGGGCGCCAGTGAACTGTTTTTTTAAAAAGAGGGCGGAGAAGATTCTGTAATTGTGTGTGTGTGATTCAGCAGCCTGGCCTTCTTCCTCTCTGAGGACAGTGGCCCCTAGCAGCTCTGTAAGTATTAAGTGTTGTCGCCGCCGCTGTCATTAGGGTTATGATTCTGGCTGTTCTTATTATTTGATTTTTATCACTACTGTTACCTATGGTATCCACGAATCAGGAGTGTCTCAGAGTCAGGAATGTGTTTGTTTGACTTTCAGATTTAATGGTAACCTTTGGCAGGAATCCCCAGGCATGTCACTTCTCAGCCTTGGGGCCTTCTTTTCTCTGTAAATTATAACAATGAACATGTATTGAAGGCATCTCGTGGCCAGGCTCTGGGCAAGGCTTTTATTTGCTTTATTTCATTTAATCAACTCTACCCAGTGAGGGTGCTGTAATTATGTGCATTTGACAGGAGGTCATAGAAAGAAAGGTCAAGTAACTTGACAAGAGTCATACAGCTGATGACCCTATACTAATCGAATAACTAAGTACCTGAAGTCAGAATACCTTTCACCAGCATGTGAGCTCAGGTTTTCTGACTTAAGGTGCTTAGTTATTCCATTAGGGAATCTGTGGCAAAAAGCAAGTCTGGCTTGTTTATTTATAAGAGGGTGCCTCACTCTGTCGCTGAGGATGGAGTGCAGTGAGATATCAGCTCACTGCAACCTCTGCTTCCTGAGTTCAAGCTATTCTCATGCCTCAGCCTCCTGAGTAACTGGGATTACAGGTGCCTGCCAACATGCCCGGCGAATTTTTGTATTTGTAGTAGAGACGGGGTTTCACTGTGTTGCCCAGGCTGGTCTCGAACTCCTGGGCTCAAGTGATCCACCCGCCTTGGCTTCCCAAAGTGCTGGGATTACAGGTGTGAACCACCGCACCTGTCACCAAGCTGGTCTTTATGAAAGCGAAGTTGAAATTGGTGATTGCTTGTGCCCAATTTTTAAGGTTCAGAGAAAGCAGTTAAGTACATCTTCCCACTAGATCTAGTTCAAAGAGTTAAAACTGAAACTGCATGGGACCCTGGGTAGGTATTTTGCCTGAAGATCAAGGTTTTCCCCTTCCCTACTTTTTAAATCATTGCTTGAACTCCAGCTTGCACTTGAGCATGACATAAACTAATCTGGTTTCTGTCCTATTGAGGAGTTTAGAATCTGACATCCTTATCCTTTTTTTTTGGACATAGTTTCACTCTTGTTGCCCAGGCTGGAGTGCAGTGGTGCAATCTTGGGTCACTGTAACCTCTGCCTCCTGGGTTCAAGCTATCATCCTGCCTCAGCCTCCCAAGTAGCTGGGATTACAGGTGGCTGCCACCATGTACCGCTAATTGTTTGCACTTTTGTATTAGAGACAGGGTTTCATTATGTTGACCAGGCTAGTCTCCAACTCCTGACCTCAGGTGATTCACCTGCCTCAGCCTCCCAAACTGCTGGGATTATAGGTGTGAGCCACTGCACCGGCCTGGTGCCCTTAAATTTTTTTTTTTTTTTTACCTAGTGGCTAACATTCACTCTGTCACATCCCATGTGACTCATAACAGGTGTGAACTAACTCAGTCATGTTTGACTCTTGCTTTTTAAGTGCTGTCTGCTGGGTATAAGAGATGAATTGATTGTCTTATGTCACATACTGGTCACCTGGTGTTCTTCATTACTACTTACACGTAGATTTGTGGTCTTCCTTGAATACATATATCAAGGCCAGGGTCTTCACGTTATGGACTCTTGCAGAATTCTGCGGAGTTTCGTGTACTTTGTAAATGTTTCTTATATATTTTTTTAATTAAGATTTTTCTTTTTCTTTTTTTCTTCCATTTAAAAACAATTTTTCATTTTTTTTTATTTTTTTGAGACAGAGTCTCACTCTGTTGCCCAGGGGTGCAGTGGTGCAATTTTGGCTAATGACAACCTCTGCCTCCTGGGTTCAAGTGATTTTCCCACCTCAGCATCCTAAGTAGCTGGGACAACAGGCACCTGCCACCACGCCTGGCTAATGTTTGTATTTTTAGTAGAGCTGGGGTTTTGCCATGTTGGCCAGGCTGGTCTCAAACTCTTGACCTCAAGTGATCCACCTGCCTTGGCCTCCCAAAGTGTTGGGATTATAGGTTTGAGCCACTGCGCCCGGCCATTTCTTAGTTAATTGAAAATTTAAGGTTCATAAATTTTAAGATTGACTTTATAGAAGTCAAAGCCAAAGGAAAAAACAGAAGGTAGTGTAGTAAAGTCACAGGAAGAGGGTTTAATATTTGTTAACATTACAAGAGAATTTTGTTTGTATAGCGTTAACTAAATTGAGACTTTGACTTTGTGTGACTTTCCACTATCCAAATAATCAACTTCTTTCTCTAAGTGAGAGGTCAAATGTGTTTTTCTCTGATATGAAGAGTAGGCACAGACAGTGTTTATTAGTCATGGCAAGCCTGTAGTTCTCCTTTACAGTACTTTTTTTTTAAGAGACAGGGTCTCACTTTGTCACCCAGGTTGGATTGCAGTGGCACAATCAGTTCACTTCAGCCTCGAACTCCTGGGCTCAAGCAGTCCTCCCGCTTCAGCCTCCTGAGTAGCTAGGACTACAGGTGTGTGCTATCATGACTGGCTAATTTAAAATATATATAAATATATGTATATAAGTGTGTATATATTTTATATATATATACATGTGTATATATGTGTGTATATACATATACACATATACCCGTATATATACATATGTGTATATATACGTGTGTACGTATATACACATATATGTATGTATATATATGTATGTATACATGTGTATATATATATACATATACATGTATATATATATTTTTGAGAAGGAGTCTCTGTTGCCCAGGCTGGAGTATATATATATATATATATATATGTATGTGTATGTGTGTGTGTGTGTGTGTATATATATATATATGTATGTATATATATACATATATACGTGTATATATACATATGTATGTGTATATATATATATTTTTTTTGTGGAGTCTCTGTTGCCCAGGCTGGAGTGCAATGGCGTAATCTTGGCTCACTGCAACCTCTGCCTCCCAGGTTCAAGTGATTTTCCTACCTCAGCTTCCCGAGTAGTTGGGATTACAGGTGCCTGCCACTACGCCCAGCTAATTTTTGTATTTTTAGTAGAGATGAGGTTTCACCATGTTAGTTAGGCTGATCTCGAACTCCCAACCTCAGATGATCAATCTGTCTTGGCCTCCCCAAGTGCTGGGATTATAGGCGTGAGCCACTATGCCTGGCTAAACAAATTTTTTTTTCCTGTAGAGATGAGGTCTATGTTTCTCTGGCTTGTCTCAAACTCCTAGGCTCAAACAGTCCTCCTAACTTGGCCTCCCAAAGTGCTGGGATTACTGGCATGAGCCACCATGTCCAGCCCCCCTGTCCAAATAATCAACTTCTTTCCTCTTCCTTGTACAAATGAGGTGGAAGGTCAAGCATGTTTTTCTTTTATTTGAAGAGTAGACAGTGTTGTTTATTATGACAAGTCTGTAGTTCTCTGTTGCAGTATTTTTGAAGTGTGACAGCTTCTCTAAAGGCAGCTTGTAGGGCTATGATGTACTATCTGTGGTCTGTAACTATGTCTCATTTGGTATTCACTCAACAAATATTTATTGAGCATGTACTGTGTGCCAGGTACCATTCTAGATGCTGGTGATACAACAGTGAATAAAAGACAAATCCCTATTCTCTTGGAACTTCCCTTCAAGTAGTGAGGGCAGACAAGAAGCAGAAATTAAATTTATGTTAGGTTAGGTGATACATGGCAATGAAAAAAAAAATCGGAGAAGGCTACTCAGGAGGCTGAGGCAGGAGAATGCCTTGAACCCTGGAGGCAGAGGTTGCAGTGGGCCGAGATCGTGCCACTGCACTCCAGCCTGGGTGACAGAGTAAGACACTGTCTCAAAAAAAAAAAAAAAAAAAAAAAAATCAGAAGCGAAAGTATGAAGTACTGTGGCTAAGAGTTAGAATAATAGAAATGTTACATAGGGCAGCAAGAAGAGACCTAGCTGAGGATGTGACTTTTGAGTAGAGACTTAAAGGAAGTGAGGGAATGTAGAGCCCAGAGAGAAAAACATCCTAGGAAGAAGGAAGGAGGAGGCAGGACATTTAAGACTTTCTAGACTGGAGTCCTTAAAATATGTATTTGTTGAAATATGAAAAAATATGGAATAATTTTATGTCTTTTTTTTTTTTTTTTTTGAGATGGAGTCTCGCTTTGTCCCCAGGTTGGAGTGCAGTGGCATGATCTCAGCTCACTGCAACTTCTGACTCCCTGTTTCAAGTGATTCTCCTTGTACCTAAAAAGTGCAATGTTATTTTCAATTAAAAAAACAAAAAAAGTTATTCTCCTGCCTCTGCCTCCTAAGTAGCTGGGATTACAGGCATGCACCACCATGACCAGCTAATTTTTGTATTTTTAGTAGAGATGGGGTTTCATCATGTTGGCCAGGATGGTCTTGATCTCTTGACCTCATGATCCGCTTGCCTCAGCCTCCCAAAGTGCTGGGATTACAGGTGTGAGCCACCGCCCCAGCATTTTTAACTTTTGTTTATGTTTTCTATTGAATTGAGACAGAGTCTTACTCTGTCACCCAGGCTGGAGTGCAGTGGCTTGATCCTGGCTTACTGCAACCTCCGCCTCCCAGCTTCAGGTGATTCTCCTGCCTCAGCCTCCTGAGTAGCTGGAATTACAGGCGCATGCCACCATGCCCAGCTAATTTTTGTATTTTTAGTAGAGACGGGGTTTCACCATGTTGGCCAGGATGGTCTCAAACATCTGACCTCTGGTGATCTGCCCACCTCACCTCCCAAAGTGCCTGGATTGCAGGCATGAGCCACTGCGCCCAGCCTTTTATTGCTTTTATTTTTTAGAGACAGGGTCTTACTCTGTCACCAGGCTGGTGTGCAGTGGTACAATCATAACTCACTGTAGCTTCAGACTCCTGGGCTCAAACCAGCCTCCTGCCTCAGCCTCCTGAGTAGCTAGGACCACAGGTGGGCACCACCATGCTCAGCAAAACTTTTTTGGAACTCTTGGTCTCAAGTGATCCTCCCACCTTGACCTCCCAGAGTGTTGGGATTACAGGTGTGATCCACCACACCCAGGCACCATGTTATTGTTGTAGTTATTTTTTGAGATGGAGTTTCCCTCTTGATGCCCAGGCTGGAGTGCAATGGTACGATCTCAGCTCACCACAACCTCCAACTCCTGGGTTCAAGCGATTCTCCTGCCTCAGCCTCCCGAGTAGCTGGGATTACAGGCATATGCCACCACACCTGGCTAATTTTGTATTTTTAGTAGAGATGGGGTTTCTCCATGTTGGTCAGGCTGATTTCAAACTCCCAACCTCAGGTGATCTGCCTGCCTCAGCCTCCCAAAGTGCTGGGATTACAGGCGTGAGCCACTGTGCCCGGCCCAGTTTAGGTTATTTTAAGTAATGCACCGAATGCTTTGGCAATGACACAAAGGCCAGCCCAGTACTTGATGTTCAGATGTGCTATTGAACGTATGCTTTCCTATTTGTGTGCATCTATTCAGGATCTTTGCTTACCTTTGGGAGGCCTTGTAAATTGATATTTGCATATATAACTGCTTTTTCCTGGAATTGCACACCTTATAGCAAAGCCATCCTTTTTAGACTTAAAAGTTTTATAGTTCAAAATCTATGTGTTTTTTTTTTTTGTTATTATTATTATTTTTTGAGACGGGTCTCCCTCTGTCACCCAAGCTGGAGTGGAGTAGCTTGATCCTGGCTCATTACCACCTCTGCCTCCCGGGTTCAAGCAATTCTCCTGCCTCAGCCTTCTGAGTAGCTGGGATTACAGGCACTCGCCACCATGCCCAGATGATTTTTGTATTTTTGGTAGAAATGGGGTTTCACCATGTTGTCCAGGCTGGTTTCGAACTCCTGACCTCAGGTGATCTGCCTGCCTCAGCCTCGCAAAGTGCTGGAATTACAGGCATGAGCCACTGTGCCTAGCCAAAATTTATGTTTAATAGAAAACTTTAGATAAGTCTTTTCAATCTTAATTGGAAAGCAGTGTCAGGTGTTCGTATTTGCCTAGATATGAATTTTTAGATAGCTGTTTAGGGAAGCTTTAAACTATTAACAGCCTCTTATATATATATTTTTAAATTATTTATTATTATTTTTTTGAGACTGAATCTCGCTCTGTCACCTAGGCTGGCGTGCAGTGGTGTGATCTTCACTCACTATATCCTCTGCCTCCTGGGTTCAAACAGCCTCCTGAGTTCAAACAGCCTCCTGAGTAGCTGGCATTATAGGCATGTGTCACAATGCCCAGACAATTTTTGAGTACTTTTAATATACGTGGTGTGTTTCCCATAAAGACGGAATTCAAATAATCTGTATACTTTAAGTTGGCATTTGAGTTACAATGCACTCTTAAGGGAAACCATAATGACCGATGGTACTATACAGGAATTTTGGCCAGGCACAGTGGCTCATGTCGATATCCCAGCACTGTGGGAGGCTAAGGCAGGAGGATCACTGGAGTCCGGAGACCAGCCTTGGCAACACAGTGAGACCCCCTACAAAAACTTTCTCTACAAAAACTTAAAAAAATTAGCTGGGTGTGATGGTACATGACTGTAGTCCCGCCTACTTGGGAGGCTGAGGCAGGAGGATCTCTTGAACCCAGGAGGCTGCGGTGAACTGTGTTCACACCACTGCACTTCAAGCTGGGCAACAGAGTGAGATCCTGCCTCAAAAAAGAACAAAAAACAAAGTACACATATTAAAGTGTACAATTCAATCAAAATTAAAAAATAAAAATAGCCGTGCTTGGTGGCTCATGCCTGTAATCCTAGCACTTTGGGAGGCCGAGGTGGGTGGATCACCTGAGGTCAGGAGTTCAAGACCAGCCTGGCCATCATGGTGAGACCCCATCTTTAAAAAAAAATAAAAAATAAAAAATAAATAATTTCCAGAAAGAGTGACCTCTTCAGGCTTCAATGAACGGAACAGAGGGAGGCCTTTTTTTTTCGTTGTTTGTAGGTTGGCAGACTATAATTAATTAGCCAACCTTGAGTTTGGCTAGGACATCTGGGGTAATATTTTGGCCCTGGCACCAAGTACCAAGGAATCTTGGCCACAATTAGTAAAGAGCTTTTTTTTTTTTTTTTTTTAAATCTCCATCTGGTACTTCCAGAAGGACAGATTCCACTAGCGCTAACTCAATGGGTGGGTCTGCTTTATAATTGTCTATTTATTGTGGTTCAGCAACAAAATCTTAAAAGTATGCTTTTCAAAATCTTTGAAAAGAGGAAGTAGGCACATTACAGAGTCCCTACTGGGAACCCTCCTTGGTATCTCTTACCTTGGGGAAATGTATTCTCATCTACCTCTTTGCAGGAATGCTAATGAGACTACAGGCAGACATTTTGCTGCCCTAATGTTTTCTATAAGCACAAGCTCTAAAATACTTCCGACTTGAATTAAGTAGATTGGTGTTTGTTCGCTCCTTTGCTTACTTATATCTAAGTATGGCTTGGATAGATCCCAGTTTAACTCTGACCCTTTTTAACACTTAAAATTGCCGAGTCCTTGATTTATAATATCTTCTCTGAAGTCAAGGGCCAGACGATCCAGATGTTCAGGATGTGCAAATCATCCAAAATTTGGGTTTGATGTATAAAGGGAAGGCACTATAATGAGTCTTTTTTTCCCCCTGATTCTAAAAATCTCTTTTTTTACTCAAGTATTGCAGTGAAATATTTGGTTTATTTCCCCCCTTCTTAGGAAAGATAAGAGTCACTAGGGATGTTTTCCTGAAAATCTTTTAATCAAGGCTTTTGCTCTCTTGCTACCACTTCTGGCTGATTTACCCCATATAATGACTTTTTTTTTTTTTCTTTTGAGTCTTGCTCTGTTGCCCAGGCTGGAGTACAGTGGCATGATCCCAGCTCACTGCAACCTCTGCCTCCCGGGTTCAAGCAATTCTTCTGCCTCAGCCTCCCGAATAGCTGGGATTACAGACATGCGCCACCCTGTCCAGCTAATTTTTTTTTTTTTAATGTATTTTTAGTAGAGACGGGGTTTCACCATGTTGACGAGGCTGGTCTTGAATTCCTGACCTTGTGATCTGCTTGCCTCGGCCTCCCAAAGTGCTAGGATTATAGGCATGACCCACGGCCCCAGGCCATGACTTCTTATTAGAGACATTATGTTCTAATCTTTAAAGTAGGAAGAAAGCTATTTAGACTTTTCCTTTCAACACTGTAGAATAAATAAACTTTATAAGCAGGGTGATTTTCCTATAGCATAAGTGAAAGAAAACTTAATGCCTGGGCTTCTGAAAAATGTGTATTTTTATTACATGAAACCATATTACTAGTTTGTGTTGAAAGGTGTATGTAGCATGCCTAGGTTGTCATCTGGAGAATCTAGTATTAGAATCAGGTTTAGATTTTAGAAAAAAATGTTTTCCAGTGAAGTTTTTTTGAGGGTGTTAGGTTTATTTTTTTCCTTATATATTAGTTTTAAAATGGTCATTACATTTTAGTAACATAATGTTCTCTTAAAATATGTGGGTTCATTGCATAAATTATAACATTTGCATATATACAAAAACACAGAAAAAGAATATTATTAATGATATTACTGCCCAGAGGAATCCTTTCAATATTTTAGAGTATGTCCTTTCAGTGGTTGTTTTTTTTTTTTTTTTTTTTTGAGATGGAGTTTTACTCTGTCTCCCAGGCTGGAGTGCAGTGGTTTGATCGCGGCTCACTGCAACCTCTGCCTCCTGGGTTCAAATGATTCTCCTGCCTCAGCCTCTCGAGTAGCTGGGATTACAGGCACATGCCACCATGACTGACTAATTTTTGTATTTTTAGTAGAGAAAGAGTTTCGCAATGTTGGCCAGGCTGGTTTCGAACTCCTGAGCTCATTAGATCTGCCTACCTCAGCCTGCCAAAGTGCTGGGATTAAAGGGGTGAGGCACAGCAACTGGCCTCAGTTGTCTTATTAAAAATTTTTTTATGGACAGGTGCAGTAGCTCATCCTTGTAATCCCAGCACTTTGGCAGGCTGAAGTGGGTGGATTCTCTGAGCTCAGGAGTTAGAACTCAGGGCAACATGGCAAAACCCCATCTCTACAAAAACAGAAGTTATCCGGGCATGATGTTGTGTGTCTCAGCCACTCAGGAGGCTGTGGTGGGAGGATTACTTGAGCCCAGGAGCTTGAGGCTGCAGAAAACCATGATTGTACCTTTTGCACTATAGCTTGGGTGACAGTGAGACCCTGTCTCTTAAAAAAAAAAAGAGACCGGGCACGGTGGCTCATGCTTATAAACCCAGCACTTTGGGAGGCTGAGATGGGCAGATCACATGAGGTCACGAGTTTCAGACCAGCCTGGTCAGCATGGTGAAACCCTGTCTCTACTAAAAATACAAAAAATAGCAGGGTGTGGTGGTGCACACCTGTAATCCCAGCTACTCAGGAGGCTGAAGCAGGAGAACTGCTTGAGCCTGGGAGGCGGAGGTTGCAGTAAACCGAGATCGTGCCTTGCACTCCAGCCTAGGCAACAAGAGTGAAACTCCATCTCAAAAAAAAAAAAGAAAAAGAAAAAATAACTGGTTGTAGATAGTAAGTAGGAGAAAAATTGCTAAATATATTAGTTATTTTTTTAAAGTAACAGCTTTATTGAGGTATAATTTATATGCCATACAGTTTACCAACTTAAAGTATACAATTCAGTGGTTTTTAATATACTCACAGTTGTGCAACCATCGCCATTATCAGTTTTTCTATATTTTCATTTTTTTTCTTTTCTCCTAGTTGGAAAGGTAAGTTTTAGTATATTTTCATCATCCCCAAGAGAAATCATGTATCCATTAGCAGTCACTCCTTGTTTATCCCAACTTTCCCAGCCCTAGGCAGGAGGCCAAGAGTTTGATGCTAGCCTGAGCAACATGGCAAATCTACTGTCATCTCTACAGATTTGTTTATTCTGGACATTTCATTTAAAGGGTCTCATACACTATGAATGGCTTCCTTCACTTAATACAGCATTTTCAAGGTTCCTCCATGTTGTGGCATACATCTGCCCTTGATTCCTTTTAATGACTGAATAATATTCTGTTGTGTAGATATACCCTGATACCACATTTAGTCTCTTCATCACTGGATGAACCTTTGGATTTTTTTCGCTTTTTGTCTCTTATGAACACTGCCGCTGTGAGCATTCATGTATACGTTTTTTTTTTCTTTTTGAGATGGAGTTTCATTCTTGTTGCCCAGGCTGGAGTGCAATGGTGTGATCTTGGCTAACTGAAACCTCCACTTCCTGGGTTCAAGTGATTCTCCTGCCTCAGTCTCCTCAGTATGTGGGATTATAGGCTCCTGCCACCACACCCGGCTAATTTTTATATTTTTATTAGAGACAGGTTTCGCCATGTTGGCCAGACTGATCTCAAACTCCTGACCTCAGGTGATCTGCCCACCTCAGCCTCCCAAAGCATTGGGATTACAGGTGTGAGCCACCTCGGCTGGCTCTTGTGTATAAATTTTTGTTTTGTTTTGTTTTTTTATTTTTATTTTTTTGTGTATAAATTTTTGTGTGGACATATGCTTGCTTTTATCTCGGGTCTATGCCTTAGAATGCTATAGAATTGCTGGGTCATATGGGAACTCTACCTTTTGAGGCACTGCAATACTGTTTTCCAAAGCGGTTGTACCACCAGCAATGAATGAGATTCAGCTTGTCCAAATCCTCCCCAGCACTTTTATGTGTTTTTGATTATAGTCAAACTAGAGAGGGTGCAGTGTGGTATTTCATCATGATTTTGATTTGTATTTACCTGGTGGCTAGTAATATTGAACATCTTTTCATGTGCTTATTGGCCATTTGTATAGCTTCTTTGGAGAAACAAGCATGTTATCTTTTTCTTTTTGCCTTCAAACTATTACTTATAAGGCTAGGCATGGTGGCTCATGCTTGTAATCCCAGCACTTTTGGAGGCTGAGGTGGGGGGATGACTTGAGGTCAGGAGTTCGAGACCAGCCTGGCCAACAGGGCAGAACCCCATCTTCAATAAAAATATGAAAATTAGCCAGGCATGGTGGCAGGCACTTGCTATGCAGGAGGGTGAGGCAGGAGAATCGCTTGAACCTGGGAGGCAGAGGTTTCCGTGAGCTGAGCTCACGCCACTATACTCCAGCCTGGGCAACAGAGCGAGACTCTGTCTCAAAAACCAAACTATATATAGCCAAATTTCAGTTTTGTTACTTTGGGAAGATAATACAAATTTCTTAACTTTTTGGAGTTCAGTTTTCTCACCTATAAATTGGAGCTAATAGCTGCTTCATGTAGTGGTTGCGAAGATTAAGTGAATTAAGGTGTGTAAAACTCAGTAAATGTTACAGTTCTTCCCTGTAATCCTGGTGTCTTCCTTATCTCTTACTGCTAAAGGAAGATACGCTTCAACCCCTCAATTTTATTCTTTTATTTAAATCAGAATGGGAGAAAACACTTTTATTGGGATGGGAAATTAAAACCTTTCTTTATACCATGTTTTAGAAAGTGAATTTGAGTAAGAGTGTCTTGCCATTATTGATTGATTGATTGATTGAGACGGAGTTTCGCTCTTGTTACCCAGGCTGGAGTGCAATGGTGCGATCTCGGCTCATCGCAACCTCCGCCTCCTGGGTTCAGGCAATTCTCTTGCCTCAGCCTCCTGAGTAGCTGGGATTACAGGCACGCGCCACCATGCCCAGCTGATTTTTTGTATTTTTAGTAGAGACGGGGTTTCACCATGTTGACCAGGATGGTCTCGATCTCTTGACCTCATGATCCACCCGCCTCGGCCTCCCACAGTGCTGGGATTACAGGCTTGAGCCACTGCGCCCGGCTTATTTGTTTTTTTGTTTTGTTTTCTTTTTTCTGTCTTGCCATTATTGAAGGGCACTTTTTTTTTTTTTTTTTTTTTTTTGAGACAGAGTTTCTTATTTCCCAGGCTGGAGTACAAGTGATTCACCACCTCCCAGGTTTAAGCAATTCTCCTGCCTCAGCCTCCTGTGTAGCTGGGATTACAGGCACATGCCACTACGCTTGGCTAATTTTTGTATTTTTAGTAGAGATGGAGTTTCATCAGATTGGTTAGGCTGGTCTCGAACTTCTGACTTTAGGTGATTCACCCACCTCAGCGTCCTAAAGTGCAGGAACTACAAGCAAGAAAGCTTTTATAAAGAGAAAAACCAACCAAATTAGAAAGTCCTTGATTCTTCTGAGTTGTCTTTGTGCCCTTTTCTTGTTCAGAACAAACTGTTTTGGTATGCTTTTGCTTTTAGTGTGGGCCGTGTCTGACTGTTTAAGGGGTGGGCAACAATATGCCTACTTTTTTCCTTTGTAAAGAATGGAAAGGGAAATCAATCTTTTTTACTTATTTATTTTTTTTTTTTTTTTTTTTGAGACGGAGTTTCGCTCTTGTTACCCAGGCTGGAGTGCAATGGCGCGATCTCGGCTGACCGCAACCTCCGCCTCCTGGATTCAGGCAATTCTCCTGCCTCAGCCTCCTGAGTAGCTGGGACTACAGGCACGCGCCACCACGCCCAGCTAATTTTTTGTAGTTTTAGTAGAGATGGGGTTTCACCGTGTTGACCAGGACGGTCTCAATCTCTTGACCTCGTGATCCACCCGCCTCGGCCTCCCAAAGTGCTGGGATTACAGGCTTGAGCCACCGCACCCGGCCCTTTTTTTTTTTAAGACAAGGTCTCATCAGAAACCCTCCTTGTAGCATGTGGTCTCACTCTGTCTCATGAAAAAAAACTCATTCAGGCTGGAGTGCAGTGGCACAATCACAGCTCACTGCAGCCTCAATCTCCCAGGCTCAGGTGATCCTTCTATGTCAGCCTCCCAAATAGCTGGGACTGCAGGCACACAACACCACACCTGGCTAATTTTTTGTAGAGATGGGGTTTCACTGTGTTGCCCAGGCTGGTCTTGAACTCTTGGGCTCAAGTGATCTTCCTGCCTCAGCCTCCCAAAGTGCTGAGATTACAAGTATGAGCCATCTTGGCTCGGAGGTCAATTTTAACTTGTCTTGAGATTGACTCTTTCATCTCACTGCTGTATATAACAGTTCAGAAACATTTATTCATCAATTTACATTAGGGTCAGCAGCCTGGATATTGGGATTTTAGTCCTGGACTGTTAAGTAAGTATTACCTTGACAAATGATTTCACTTTTTAGAATCAGTTTTCTTGTTGGTAAAATGAGGAAGTTGAACTAGATTGCTAAAGTCTCTTCTGATTCTAAAATTTTATGATGCTATATTAAGCACATTGCTTCTTTTTCACGTTAGTATAATTGACTGCTGCTGACCCATTAAGTTCTTCTGGGAGAATCTAGAGAGACTTGATAATTTCAGCCCCTTTTAGGATCTGTGTCTAAGCTAGTGATGTGTGTTCGAGTTACAAACTCACAGGAATTTTGTGAAATTTTTGTGTAAATGAGCAAAATAAATTATTGAGCTTTCCATGTTCCCTTAAAATTTTTTTTTTTTGCAGATGGAAGAGAATCGGGAGGCTGTTTATTTTCTGCATGCTAAGTAGTAGGAACATAAATCGTCAGACTGAGCTGTGCAGAGGCATTCATTATTGCAGGCAGTTGCATCAGAGCACAGTTTCATCTCTAAACAAAACATTATCTATGCCCCAGCCTTCTCCCTGGGTTGGTTTTTAATCTTGTCTTTCCTTTTTAAAACTGGTCTAGGTATAACTTGTATTCTGTACTGTGCCATACACAGCTTAAGTTTTAAAAACATACAATTTTCAAGCACAGAATAATTTTTCAAAGCGGTATGTTTACTCTTGACTTTGGAAAGCTACTATAAACTTTGTGCTTACTGTCAGTGTCTTATTGTATGATATTCTCAAATCAACACTTAAGGTTAGCAGGCTGATATGATAAATTGCTCTTTAAGGGCTATCTCTGTTAGAAATTGGAAAGAAAACTCCCTTGTAGCACCTTTGAATTAAGGAGCCAATTAATTTTTTGAGTCTTACTAACTTATGTCAGTCCTTTAGTGTCTGAATGGGCTTTTCCCATTGATCCATTTATTTATTTACTTATTTTTTTGTTTGTTTGTTTGAGACAGGATCTCACTCTGTGGGACCACAGGCATGCACCACCATGCCCAGGCTGGAGCACAGTGGCGTGATCTTGGCCCACTGCAACCTCTGCCTCCCAGGTTCAATAGATTCTTCTGCCTCAGCCTCCTGAGTAGCTGGGATTACAGGTGCCCACCACCATGCCCAGCTAATTTTGTATTTTTAGTAGAGACAGGGTTTTGCTACATTGGCCAGGCTGGTCTTGAACTCCTAACCTCAGGTGATCTCCCCGCCTTGGCCTCCCAATGTGCTAGGATTACAGGCATGAGACACCATACCCGGCTGCTGTTTGCTTTCTTTTTTTTGAGATAGAGTCCTGCTCCGTTGCCCAGGCTGGAGTGCAGTAGCATGATCTCTGCTCACTGCAACCTCCACTTCCCTGGCTCAAGCGATTCTCCTGCCTCAGCTTCCTGAGTAGCTGACAGGCACGCACCACCGCACCTGGCTAATTTTTGTATTTTTAGTAGAGATGGGGTTTCACCATGCTGGCCAGACTGGTCTCCAACTCCTCACCTCAGGTGATCCACTCGCCTCGGCCTCCCAAAGTGCTGGAATTGCAGGCGTGAGCCGCTGCGCCCAGCTGCTGTTTGCTTTTTAAATCTTTGTGTTAATTTTAAAGCTGAGTCTGGCCTGTTTAAAAAGTTATATATAATATATCATGTATGAAGTGTACATAAATACCCATATACGTAGAGAAATATCAGTGAAAATAGATTTTAGTGGTCCTAGCACAGTAAAGTGACAGAAGACTAAAAAAACCTAGAGTTATGCCTCCTGAAATCTTTCTTTTTTGACTGTAGTTCTTGAGTGAGTGCATCCCTTGTGAATCCAGGTGATGACAGCAGCGGGAGCCATACAGCAGTGGTAGAACATCTCATGGGATTACACAGGGGACGGAGATGAGTGAAGAAATACTGGTGCTTATAAATAGTCATGACAGGAATGGAAAAAAAGACAGGCTAAATGACTTAATATTCAATAAAACATTTAAGTAATCTGATGTGAAAGAAAATCTCATGTTTTTGAAGATGACTGAATGCTCTTCTTTTTTTAAACCTGGTTATCTAGTTTCTGTGGAAGACTGAATGCTCTTATTCTGACACCTGACTCTGGAATTGGTGTAAGTCAGTCCTATAGACAAAGCAGTGAACTTGATGTGGATATGTGGAACTGAATGGAAGTGTGAACACATGGCACCATGTTGGTGTTTTTTTGTTTTTTTTGAAATGGAGTCTTGCTCTGTCGCCCAGGCTGGAGTGCTGTGGCGCAATCTTGGCCCACTGCAACCTCCACCTCCCGGGTTCAAGCGACTCGCCTGGCTCAGCCTCCAGAATTCCTGGGATTACAGGAATGCACCACAACTTCTGGCTAATTTTTATATTTTTAGTAGAGACAGCATTTCACCATGTTGGCCAGGCTGGAAGTTCTGGAACTCCTGGCCTCAAGTGATCCACCCACCTCACCTCCCAAAGTACTGGGATTACAGGCATAAGCCATAACGCCCGGCCTTTTCTCTTACCTTTTAAATCAGCCTATTAGTTGATGCTGAAACCAAGTGTCTCCAGGTCCCTGCTTTATATTCTGTCCAGTTTATTTTGCTTGTTAGTTCACTGATCTGAAACATTGGCCTTCTGTGGCCTGGGCCCCAAACTGTATTTGGTGCCATCACACACATTTTCCCTGTGTTGAGAGCCAAGCTTTGGGAGGCCAGAGCTAACGGTGCTCTTAGGTGTCTCTGTCACTGATCCTCCACTTGCATGGACCACTCACGTGCTTACCGGATATTCCACCTTGGAGTGGATGCTCCCTGTCTTCATCCGCTGTGGTTTTACTTTCTGAGTCACAGAACTATTGTTAGGGCACACATTCTGATCAGTCACACAGTGTCATCATGTCATTGGACACTCTGTGTCAATGTGCACAAGGAATGTTCCGTATCTTATTCAGAAGACTAACAAGTTTCCCATGTTAGAATATGAGCCAATTAAACAATTATATGCAGCTGGGTGCAGTGGTTCATGCCTGTAATCCCAACACTGAGAGGCCGAGGTGGGTGGATCACCTGAGGTCAGAAGTTCGAGACCAGCCTGGCCAATGTGGTGAAACCCTGTCTCTACTAAAAATACAAAAATTAGGTGGCTGTGGTAGTGCATGCCTTTAATCCCAGCTCCCCAGGAGGCTTAGGCAGGAGAACTGCTTGAACCCAGAAGGTGGAGGTTGCAGTGAGCCAAGATCGTGACACTGCATTCCAGTATGGGAGACAGAGTGAGACTCTGTCTCACATACAAAAAAAAAAAAAAAAAAAATAGAAATGATGCCTCCTGCTATATTGGCCTTAATTCTGCCAGCCACAGGTTCCTTGCTTGTGTTTTGAGACATGATTATTAAATTTTTCATCTGTAGCTCAATCTCTGTACTGTATTTTGCTTTCAGTTTTGTGTGGGCGTGTTTTCAAACTCTTTGTGCTGAGCTCTCAGTTTTACTGGGCAGTGCCTTGTGCTGCCAGCAGTGCTTTCTTATACATTATGTATATATCACCTGTCAGATAGATATTTTAAAGTTCCTCTTATTGTAAGTGTTTTTTTTTTTTTTTTTTTTTTTTGAGATGAAGCCTGGCTTTTGTTCCCCAGGCTGGAGTGCAGTGGTGTGATCTCGGCTCACTGCAACCTCTGCCTCCCAGGTTCAAGCAATTCTCCTCCCTCAGCCTCCTGAGTAGCTGGGATTTACAGGCACCTGCTACCATGCCCGGCTAATTTTTGTATTTTTAGTGGAGACGGGGTTTCACCATGTTGGCCAGGCTGGTCTCAAACACCTGACCTTGGGAGTTCCACTCGTCTCGGCCTCTCAATGTGCTGGGATTACAGGTGTGAGCCACTGTGCCCAGCCCATTGACTTACTTTTTATTAATTTGTTAATTAATAATTAGAGATGAGGTCTCACCAAATTGCCCAGGCTGGTCTTGAACTCTTGGGCTCAAAGCATCCTCCCACCTCAGCCTCCCAAAGTGTTGGGATTACAGGCGTGAACCACAATACCCAAACCTCATTGGCCCACTTAAAAAAAAAAAGGATCCAGGATTGGGAAACCCTCTAATGCTGCTGTGTTCAAGTGTTTGGAGGGGAAGATACCGTTACCTGATGCTTTAGTTTGAAAATCACATCGTTTTGCATCATTTTATGGATTCTTGTTTTGCTATTGACTCACTTGAGAAGTTTTTTGAATTCTTCCTGTGTATCAAACTTTTGTAGGTTCTTTGGATGAGAAGATAGATCAAGTCTCATGGAACTTAGTCATATGCACACAAGACAGGAATGCCTGTGAGTCACCATTCTGTAATCGAAGGCTGCCTAATAGCTGGAGTAGTCCAGAGAAGCAAGAGAGGGCAAGAGAAGAGCAGTCAGAAGAGACTGCTGATGTGTCTCCTGTGTTCTTGGAGAGCCATTTCCCATGTGCCCCAAAGCCCTTCTGTATGGCAGTAGAGTATGGTGCTTGGCTCTAGAAACACCCTGTATGTGGGAAATGATGCCCATCCCACAACCTTAAGCTCAATTCAGCCAGGAGATGCGATGTTTTTAAATTGGGGCCAAGTAGGCCCATAAATTTTTTTTTTTTTTTTTTTTTGGTACTTTTCTGTGACGTTGAAATAGTTGACCTACCTGATTTTCTTAGGAACTGAAGAAAATTTGTAGTTACTCTTCAATCTTATTTATCTTTTTCAGTCTCTTCCGTATATACAGAAATATGAATGGGAATGAAATAGAAGGAAGAAAAACAATCACATAGGTCGCCCTTTCTTTAGGGGAAACAAGTCAATTTGGAAAGCTCTCAGTGTTGTGCAAGTGTTTTCAGTGGCTGAAGCTGAGGAGCTCAGGTTACGCTGTGTCTCCTGTGTTGGGGGTGGGGACAGCAAGTGACACAGCATACTTACGTAACCGTGACTTCACAGGACAGGATTAAGCTGTGAATGAACCTCCCAAACCCAGGAATATGATATGAGAACATAGCCTTTGAATTTCTCTCTTAAGTTTGACTTGAAAATCAGCTTCAGAAACATCTTTATCTTAAGGTAGACTTCCATTGCTCTCAGAACGTCTCTACCCTGTCCTTCTGTTATTAACTTCGTGGACGTACAGCATTTTAGAATTAGGTAGGGGTTCTGAAGTCTGTGAGTGCAGCTGTGCACAGGTAAGTCACTTCACCCGCCTGGTGCTGAATTTTATTTGGGTCGTGCAGTAGGGCCAGGTTGAAACCTGTGTTTCTGGACATTGGAGCTAGCACGCAGCCTGTTTCTGGAAGCTTGGTGTTAAACTCCCTCTCCTGGCAGTTTAAATTCATTGCAAATTCTTCAGCTCCCCTTTGCTTTCCAGATTTAGTAAATAAAGTGGCATTTTCATTTTGTAGATGGGGCAAAATGGACTGGAAAGAAGAAGAGTCTGACTCAGAGAGAAGTGATTTTCCTGGGGCAGCTCAATGCTGCTCTGTGTGTGCCGGGAGGTGCTGAGCCTGTTCCAAGCTCTTATCAGATTTGGCTTCTTTCTTCACTGATGGCAGAGGCCTGTACTTTTTACTCTGGCAAAGTTAGAGCCACAATCTTTCCTTTCACTTCTGAATCCTTGACCTTTCACTTACAGGATTTGGATTTGATACCCAAAACAGGACTAGAACTGTAAAGGGATGGAGTTAGAAACAGATCTCATTTAATTAGTGTCCTCAGGCTGCCGTTGGGAAGACTGAGCCAGGGAAGGGGTGGCATGAGAGGTTCAGGGTCATCCAGCTGGGGTGGAATCCCGGTGTCTCACTTCCCAGTCCAGCTCTCTGTCCATACTTTTTTTTAATTTATTTGAACCATGACATTTAAAAAAGAAATCAGGTGAGAATTACGAAGAATATTATTCTTTTTCGTATGAGCGTGATGTTAACCATTCTTGTTTTCGGGAACTGCTTGTTTTGTGGAACTTCTTGTTTCTGTAAGTTGCTTAAGCTTTTTAAATTGCCCAGCTAATTAAAAAAATTTTTTTCTAGAGATGGATTTTACTGTGTTGCTCAGGCAGGTCTCAGACCCCTGGCCTCAAGTGTTCCCTCTGCCTCAGCCTTCCAAAACGCTGGGTTTATAGGTGTGAGCCACCATGCCCGGCCAAACTTGTGTGTTTTAAAAACATATTTTGGGCCGGGCACGGTGGCTCAAGCCTGTAATCCCAGCACTTTGGGAGGCCGAGGCGGGTGGATCACGAGGTCAAGAGCTCGAGACCATCCTGGTCAACATGGTGAAACCCCGTCTCTACTAAAAATA
>NW_022436942.1:80608365-80657101 GCF_009761245.1 Sapajus apella | reverse complement strand
CAGTAAAATGTGTTTGCTTTTATGAAGATATAGTACTTTTATTCGTCACATTATTATGCTTTTTGTGGTATAAAGCATTTCCATCTTGGAGGTTCATCCTTAAAATTAATTTTTTTGTTTTGAGGTGGAGTCTCTTTCTCTCTCTTGCCCAGAATGGAGTGCAGTGGCGTGATCTTGGCTCATTGTAACCTCCACCTCCCGGGTTCACTCTGTTCACCTCAGCTTCCCAAGTAGCTGGGATTACAGGCACTCGCCACCAAGCCCAGCTAATTTTTTTTTTTTTTTTTTTTTTTTGTATTTTTAATAGGGACAGGGTTTCGCCATGTTGGCCAAGCTGGTCTCAAACTCCTGACCTCAGGTGATCTGCCTGCTTTGGCCTCCCAAATTGCTAGGATTACAGGCATGAGCCACCAAGCCTGGCCCCTTAAAATGAATTTATTTGAGGAGTTTACTTGGCCAAGATGATTAGAAGCTGTAAGCAAAGTTTTTATCTCTTTGCCACTGTATTATGTAAAATAAGCTTGCCACTATACCAAATAAGCACACTGATTTCAGTGGCTGTAACTGAAACTGATAAGTTGAAGTCTCCAGCTGTGTTGCCCAGGCTGGAGTGCGGTGGCGCAATCTTGGCTTACTGCAGCCTCCGCCTCCTGGGTTCAGTGATTCTGCCGCCTCAGCCTCCCGAGTAGCTGGGATTATAGGCACGTGCTACGACAGTGGACTAATTTTTGTATTTTTTTTTTAAGTAGAGATGGGGTTTCACCATGTTGGTCGGGCTGGTCTAGAACTCCTGACCTTGTGGTCCATCTACCTTGGCCTCCCAAAGTTCTGGGATTACAGGCATGAGCCAGTGAGCCTGACCAATAAGTTGATTTTCAGTTTTGGAAAAGTTTAGGATAGGTATTTACTGGTAGGAAAATGGGGAGAGGCGATTCAGGTGTCTAGGCTTCTTCCTTTTTTTCTTTCTTTTTTTTTTTTTGAGACAGATCTGGTTGTCTCCCAGACTAGAGGGCAATGGTGGGATCTTGGCTCACTGCAGCCTCTGGAATTGCAGGTGTGCACCACCATGCCTGGCTGATTTTTGTATTTTCTGTGGAGACGGGGCTTTGCCATGTTGCCCAGGCTGGTCTCAAACCCTTGACCTCAAATGATCCACTCACTTTGGTCTCCCAAAGTGCTGGGATTACAGGCGTGAGCCACTGTGCCCGACATCTTCCATCTTTTGATTCTGTCGTGTTCATTACATGCTTTCAAGGTTGCTGGGCTTGTGTCCATCAAGCCATTAGAAGGGGAAAGAGCATGGGGGGATTGCATATAGCAGGTTCCTCTGGGCTAGGCCTAGAGTGGCACATGTCTCACACACTCCTCTCATTCCACTGGCTAGAACTCAGTCACATGATCATACTGAGCTGTAGTAGGAGCTGGGGAATATGGTGTGAATCCAGGAAGAAAAAGAGGCCAGACACAGTGGCTCATGCCTGTAATCCTAGCACTTTAGGAGGCCAAGGTTGGTGGTTCGCTGGAGCCCAGGCTAGGAAACATGGTAAAACCCCTTCTCTGAAAAAAAAAAAAAAAAAAAAAAAAAAAAAATTAGCTAGGTGTGGTGGTGTCTGCCTATGGTCCCAGCTACTTGGGAGGCTGAGGTGGGATGATGGCTGGACTAGGGAAGGTCAAGGCTGCAATGAGCCGTGTGTGCATCACTGCAGTTCAACCTGGGCAACAGAGCAAGACCTGGTCTCAAAAAAAAAAAAAGTCTTGGTGAACAGCCAGCCACCCTCTCCATATGTCTTCACTTCTATCCTGGCTTTGCTGTACTGCATTCTTGTTTCTGTGGAGAAAGCATGGTAGAGTCTGTTTCTTCACTCTTTTGGTTGAAGCTGTCTTATTGTAGCTCAAAAATCATGAATTTTTTTCCTCTTGTGAAATTAATTATACCTGTTCATTAAATAAACTTTCTAGAGACCCAAGAAAACAAAAAAGATAAAAATTACCAATTGAGATAATTGTTCTGAGTCCCTGTTATAGGTCCCTTCAATTTAAGAATTTTTAAGCCCTTAGAAATGATAAAATGTCCCTAATTCTTACTCTGTCCTGGCTTGCAAACTCCAAACCTCTTAAGAGGGAGGAAACCACAGCCTGGCCATTTTGCCTTTTCCTCACAAAGATACACAGGGCTATCTTGAGGCGCTGTCTCAAGGCTTTATTCTTTAGGCATTTTCAAAATGAATTTACACATGTTAGTCTCCACTTCTCCTTAGTAAACAGAGTCCCTATGGGGCTGGCAAACTTAGTAGTTTATTAGAATGGCTAGAGTAACATTTTAAGCTTATGATTTATTTCCTACTTAGTTACCAGGATTCTTAAATGTAGCCCAATTTTCCAGTAAAGAATACTAAGAAAAAGTGTTTGGAACTGACCCACAATAAAAACTTGCTTACTTGAAGTTTGCAGGTGATATAGATATGCGTACATGACTGGTGTTCAGCTGTTTAGGTGGACATGCTTTCCTCTGCTTACCTGTGTTGCTGATGCTGGTCAGCAGTGGAGAAAACTGAGATTAGATGCTGCTAATCTCAGATGGGAGGATAATTTCTTACGCGGAAGGACATTCCTTGAGTTATCACCTCCAGATTCAGGAATACAGAACCTTCTGGTTTTTCTTTAAATTGGTAAGGTTTCATCCTGACTAACATCAGAATTCCTGTTTGTGAGGTCATCATAACCTCACAGCCACATTGTTCAAAATGTCTGTCCAGCTTCTGGCAGGATATGAACTGATGCCTATCCCAATTCTACAGACACCATGAGGTACTATTTTCATATTCTAGATTGGTGTTGACTTTCTTTAACTTCCTATAGATAAAAAGTAAAGACATTGACCCCAGGCCTTCTTTATTTTGCTGAAAGAGATTGTGTAATGATGAGAAAATCATTGAGAATATCCTCTGGCAGGACTTTTAAAGGCAGAAAACTCCATAGTTGAGTAGAAAGTGTTTTTATAGTGTGTATGAGGTAAGTCAGTGGCTCTATTTACTGTAGAATTTACTATCAGCTTTCCCTGAAAATAAACATAATGTTTTTTCTTCTGTGAAAATACATCTACAATGCCAGGCAAGTAACATTTTATAATGATCAGGCTGGTGGTTAGTGGTATAAATTCTTTATGACCCAGAGGTCTCAATTCAGATGCATCACAATCCAGAAGTTGTCACCACCTATTTTTGATTATTTTTCCTTGTGCTCTTTGTACCTGATTCAGTTGGAGTTGGAAGAAAAGGTGTTGGTTTATACAAATATTCAGAAACCTAGTCTCTGAGAGTTAATATTAACTTTTTAAAGAATTGTTCTTTTTCTTTCTTTCTTTTTTTTTTGAGATGAAGTCTTGCTCTGTTGTCTAGGCTGGAGTACAGTGGTGCGATCTCGGCTCACTGCAACCTCTGCCTCCTGGGTTCAAGCGATTCTCGTGTGTCAGCCTCCTGAGTAGCTGGGATTATAGGCATGGGCTACCATACCCAGCTAATTTTTGTATTTTTAGTAGAGATGGGGTTTCACCGTCTTGGCCAGGATGGTCTTGATCTCCTGACCTTTTGATCTGTGCGCCTTGGCGTCCCAAAGTGCTGGGATTACAGGCATGAGCCACTGCTCTCGGCCTAAAGGACTGTCTTTCAAGTATATAAAAACTTGGAAAACCCTGTGTTTCTGTATGCTGGGTGCAAGCACTTGGTAAATTGTCCCTTTCCATCTTTTTGTTTTTTTTGAGAGAGTCTCACTCTGTTGCTTAGGCTAGAGTGCTGTGGCGCAATCTCGGCTCACTGCAACCTCCCGGGTTCAGCGATTCTCTTGCCTCAGCCTTTGTAGTAACTGGGATTACAGGCACATAACACCATGCCCAGCTAATTTTTTTGTATTTTTGGTAGGGACAGGATTTCACCATGTTGGCCAGGGTGGCCTTGAACTCCTGACCTCAAGTGATCTGCTCACTTTGGCCTCCCAAAGTGTTGGGATTACAGGTGTGAGCCACTGTGCGTGGCCCGTTTTCATTTTTTTTTCTTTTGCTACCACTACTGTTCCAGCAAAATCTTTTTTCTTCTCTTTTCTTTTCTTTTTTTTTTTTTTGAGAGGGAATCTCACTCAATTGCTCAGGCTGGAGTACAGTGGCACGATCTCAGCTCACTGCAACCTCCACCTCCCAGTTCAAGTGATTCTCCTGCCTCAGCCTCCCAAGTAGCTGGGATTACAGGCACCCGCCACCATGACCAGCTAATTTTTTTTGTATTTTTAGTAGAGGCGAGGTTTCACCATGTTGGCCAGGCTGGTCTTGAACTCCTGACATCAGGTGATCCGCCCGCCTCGGTCTCCCAAAGAGCTGGGATTACAGGTATGAGCCATCACGCCCAGCCTCCCTTTTCATTTTTTACTTAAGTAATGCTGTATGTAAATAATAGAAGTTTCTAAGTTTGTGAATTTAAGTGGAGACATTATGTGCCCTTTCAAATGTCTCTATTTAACTGGGATGTCTTTAAGACATTTGTAGAAATGAGCCATCCTGTACACATAGGTTGTATGAACTTGAAATTGCCAATCTGGCTGGGCATGGTGGCATATGCCTGTAATCCCAGCTACTTGGGAGACTGAGGCAGGAGAATCGCTTGAACCCAGGAGATGGAGGTTGCGGTCAGCCGAGATCATGCCACTGCACTCCAGCCCAGGCGACAGAGCAAGACTCCATCTCAAAAAAAAGAAAATTGCCAATCTGCAGTGAATTTTAGCCACAGAGGCAATATTTAACTGCTTTAGATCAATTTTCATTATTAAAAACATTTCTGGCCGGGTGTGGTGGCTCACACCTATAATCCCAGCACTTGGGGAGGCCGAGGCGGGTGGATCACTTGAGGTCAGGAGTTTAAGACCAGCCTGGCCAACATGATTAAACCTCATCTCTACTAAAAATACGAAAATTAGCCAGGGGTGGTGGTGTGTACCTGTAGTCGCAGTTACTCGGGAGGCTGAGCCAGGAGGATTGCTTGTGCCTGGGAGGTGAAGGTTATAGTGAACTGAGAGTAGGCCACTGTGTGCTAGCCTAACACTTTATAAACAATGCTCACTAAATGAAAGGAATGAGAAAAATAATCTCAAGTATTTAAAGGACTCTACAAACCAGCCGAGGTATATCCAGTACCAAAACAAAATTACACTTGGTGCTCGCTACAGATAACAGGAAAGTGTACGGCAGACATGTAAGCCCAAAGAATTTATAATAGGCCGGGCGCAGTGGCTCACACTTGTAATCTCAGCACTTTAGGAGGCCAAAGTGGGCCGATCAATTGAGGTCAGGAGTTTGAGAACAACCTGACCAACATGGTGAAGCCCTGTCTTTACTGAAAATACAAAACTTAGCCGGGCGTGGTGATGTGTGCCTGTAGACCCTTGCAGTGAGCTGAGATAGAGCCACACATTCCAGGGCAGCAGAATGAGATCCTGTTTCAAAAAAAAAAAAATTTATAATGTAGTAGAGGAGTGATACAGTTTGGATATCTGTCTCCTGCTAAATCTCATGTTGAACTGTAAACCCCAGAGCTGGAAATGGGGCGTAGAGGGAGGTGTTTGGATCGTGGGGACAGATCCCTCATGGCTTGGTGCTATCTTTGTGACAGTGAGTTCTTGCAGGTGCTGTCTTTGTGATAGTAAGTTCTTGCAGGATGGGTCATTTAAAAGTATGTGGCATTTCCTCTCCCCAACTCCCTTTCTTGCTCCTGTTCTTGCCATGTGAAGCACCCGTTCCCCGCTTTGCCTTCCACCACGATTAGTAGCTTCCTGAGGCCTCCCCAGGAACACATGTGCTGTTCTTCCTCTACAGCCTGCACAACTGTGAGCCAATTCAATCTCTTTTCTAATAAATTACCCAGTCTCCTCCTCCTCCTCCTCTCTCTCTCTCTCTCTCTCTCTCTCTCTCTCTCTCTCTCTCTCTCGCTTGGACCTGAGAGTTGGAGGAGGTTGCAGTGAGCCGAGATCGTGCCACTGCACTCCAGCCTGGGCTACAGAGCAAGACTCTGTATCAAAAAAAGAGAAAAATTACCATCAACTCCCTTGTTACCGTTCCATTTTTAACTTAGCTGGCAAATTTTGATTATGGTTGAATTTAGGTATCTTTTTTGTGCCTGTGCCTGAACAGAAAAGCATTACGTGAGAGAGAGAGAAAAAAAAAAGAGAAGCTGAGAAGAATGGTTTAACTTTATTATTTATTTATTTATTTATTTATTTGGAGGAGGAGTTTCACTCTTTTTACCCAGGCTGGAGTTCAATAGCGCAATCTCAGCCCACCGCAACCTCCGCCTCCTGGATTCAGGCAATTCTCCTGCCTCAGCCTCCTGAGTCGCTGGGATTACAGGCACGCACCACCATGCCCAGCTAATTTTTTGTAGTTTTAGTAGAGACGGGGTTTCACCATGTTGACCAGGATGGTCTCGATCTCTTGACCTCGTGATCCACCCGCCTTGGCCTCCCAAAGTGCTGGGATTACAGGCGTGAGCCACCGCGCCCAGCCCTAACTTTATTTTTTATTTTTATTTTTTTAGATGGCATCTCACTCTGTCGCACAGGCTGGAGTGCAGTGACACAATCCTGGCTCACTGTAACCTCCGCATTCTGGGTTCAAGTGATTCTCCTGCCTCAGCCTCCCAAGTAGATGGGATTATAGGTGCCTGCTAGCATGATCAGTTGATTTTTTATATTTTTAGTAGAGGCGGGGTTTCCCCATTCTGGCCAGGCTGGTCTTGAACTCCTGACCTCAGGTGATCCACCTGCCTCGGCCTACCAAAGTGCTGGGATTACAGGGATGAGCCCTTGAGTGCCACCACTTCTTTAATTGAATGACCTTTGGAAGGTCACTTAGCCTTTTAAATCCTCATTCTCTCTATTCCTGATTGGGCATAATGGTCATTGCACACCTACCTTCGCAGCTAAAAGCTGAGACACAGGTAGTTTTGTATTTGTGCTGTGTGAACTCTTGATGCCATACATATGTAGGTCATTCTCGTAGTACCAGAACTGGTGTTTTTCATCTTGATGTGTGATATCTCCTAAGTTTGAATATTAAATTTAGTGAAAAGAGATTAACTTTGGAATCACAATACCTGTGTTCGCATCTCTGCCACCGAGCCAAGTGACCTTAGGAGACAGGTGATTAACAAATTTGGAAACACATCTGCTAATTTCTTAATTTCTGTGACGTTTCTTCATTTGTAAAGAAGAGGTAATAATAGTGGCTAATTCATAGTATTGTAACGCTCAAATGGGATAGTAATTCAGATAAAAATTATTTCTGAGTTATAATGTTCTATATGTTATGGTCCGTACATGTTGGGAGGGTGGGAGAGAAGGGTAGTTCGTCTTATTTTAGGTCCAGATCTCCTGATTCATTGAGCACAGGTGTCAAAAATTCAAATATGCCCAGCTTATCAGCGAGGCAAGGATGTCTTTTTTTTTTCTTTTTGCATGTTTTTTGGAATTGATTAGTTTCAATGTGACATTCACTGACCTTGAAATATTATACAGAGATATTGCTTCTTGGTCATTACAGTTGTGGGCACCATGACAAAGACTTTGATCTTTTGTTTTTCATTGAATTGATTTTTTGAAGCAAGCCTGACATGCCAGTCATTAATAATGCATGAAAAAGAAACTATAAATTGGAAGATTAAAAAAAACCAACGTTGGTGGTGTTGCTGCCGATTCTTTTGTTGACAGAGACTAGATTTTTCTCCTTCTTTAAATCTTGATCATAGTTCTCTACATTAGATTCAAGGAACACAGATGGACCGACAACCAGAGGCATGAGAACTGGTGGATAGCAGAGTCCTAGACAGAGTTTAGGATTAGGCTTTGGTTTGCAATAACCACATGCTTCTGTGTTTTAGGCTGAGACTTGCAGATGGTCAGATTTTTGTGAGTTTATGATACTGAGCTGCAGGATTTGAAAGCTCCCTAGTTATGTATTGTGGTTGTTTTCAAAATTCCTCTTTAGGGAGTGCTTGACCTAAGCCCAGCAGTTCCCTGTTTTGCCCAAGTGAAATAGTTTAAGGAGCATTTTGTTTTTCATTTTGTCACCATAAAAGGTTTTCCAGGACACTGTGCCTGCTCCATCTGTTCTCTGTCTGTTCTACCTGGCCTTTGTCTCTCTATGATGCTGGCCCAGGGTGAAGAGTCAGGAAGGCCCCAGGGAATTTTTCTACACTTAGACTGTCCCCATCCTTCTCAAATTTTATGGGCATAGGCATGGCCTTTGTTGGTCAAGTCCAAAGGAGACTTGGCCAATCCCTTCTGTCTCTTTAAGGCAGCAGCAGGAACAAATAACTCTGCTTGAAATTTGCAAGCTGTGGGATGAGAGTCTGACAGCAAAGCAGATAGTTTCAAACCTGACTCTGAATCAGAACTACGGCCTTGGCATAGGGTCTCCTACCCGGACCCCTCTTTCCCTCATCACTGATGGCAGTGGTGATAGCCGTGAGGAACATGGGGATTTTATATTTGTAATCAGCATAGTGACTTCTGTCTTCAGGTAAATGCCAGCTCTCACTCTGTCCATCAGAATCTTTATTTATTTTTTGAGACATAGTCTTGCTCTGTCGCCCAGGCTGGAGTGCAGTGCATGATCTTGGCTCACTGCAGCCTTTGCCTCCTGGGTTCAACCAGTTCTGCCTCAGCCACCCAAGTAGCTGGGATTACAGGTACGTGCCACCGTGCCCAACCTTAACCTCTGTTTTCACATGGCCTTCTCTTCTATGTGTTCTCATCTTCTCTTTTTTCTTTTTTGAGACAGTGTCTTGCTCAGTTGCCCAGGCTGGAGTGTAGTGGTGTGATCTTGGCTTGCTACAACCTTCACCTTCTGGGATCAAGTGATTCTTGTGCCTTAGCCTCCTGAATAGCTGGGACTACAGGAGGCAAATTCCACCACACCTGGCTAATTTTTGTATTTTTAGTAGAAAAGAGGTTTTGCCACGTTTGCCAGGCTGTTCGTGAACTCCTAACCTCAAGTGATCTGCCCACCTCAGCCTCGAAAAGTACTGGGATTATAGGCGAGAGCCACCACTCCTGGGCCTGTTTTCTTCTTATAGGGACAATTTTCATTGGGTTTTGGGCCTACCAGGGTAATCCAGGATGACCTTATCTCAAGATTCTTAATTAAATCTGCAAGATGCTTTTTCCAAATAAGGTCACATTCACAGGTGCTAGGTGGCCATGTCTTTGGGGGAGGGCACTGTTCCATATGCTGCAGCGGCCTTCAGGTACCTTTGTCATCTCTGGCCAGATTCTTTGCCAGTGCCTGGTGTTGGCTGTAAGGGACACAGGATGAGAATGTGAGGTTTGCGTTTCATCATCCAAGCTCTGCTCGCAGAGAAAAGTGCAGAACAGCCCTTTGACAGAGAGTCATTAAATGGCAGCATTTTTCTCTTTGAATTGTTTTGTTTTTAGGTATTATATCTGAAAATATTTTTCTATATTCTAAAACCCGAAGGTTTTCTTCAACTCACTTTACGTGGAGGTGAAGGGAATATGACAGGATACTATTTTACCTTAGTCCAAAAGTCATAGATTCATATCTGGTCTTGAGTAAACCAGCAATATATTGTGTTTTTCTGATAGAACCAAGATCATTTTCTCCCATCACTTGCCAGATAGGGCTTTTTGTTACAGGGTTTTAATCTTCCTGTAGTTTAACATATATATAGTTTTATACTGTTAATTGAATAATTCTGTGGATTTAAAAATATAACTAATACAGCCTTGTTATAGTAAAACTTAAGCAATATAGAAATGAAAGTAAAAACTAAAAGCTTCCGTTTCCCCCCCACATTGTTTGCTGCAGATTTTTCTGAACCCTCTTTTATGGATTGTGTGAGTTTTTGTACTGAGCTAAGAATATTAGATATATAAAACAAAGCAAATATTTTGTGTGTCTTAACTGCTTGTTTTTGTGTTTTTTGTTTGTTTCTTTAGAGTCGGGGTCTTGCTCTGTCATCCAGGCTGGAGTATAGTGGCGTGATCATGGCTCACTGCAGCCTCAAACTCTTGGGCTCATGAAGTCCTTCCGCCTTAGCTCCCGGCTAATTAAAAAAAATTTTTTTTGTAGAGACAGGGTCTTGCTATGTTCATCAGTCTGGTCTCCAACTCCCGGCCTCAGGCAATCCTCCTGCCTTAGCCTCTCAAAGTTCTGAGATTACAGGTGTGAGGAGTGGGTCATGGCACCCAGCTAACTGCTTCTCTTGAGGATAGTATATTGTCTTTAAATCCATTTCAGCAGCATTTTCATGTTTGTAATAACCAGAGTCTTCTAGGTTTCTAGGTTTAGTGTGGAGATGGATATTGTTAAATAAAATGAAAGCTTTAGTCTGTGAAAGTTACCTGTTGTTCCTGCTTTCTCCTATAGATTATAAAATCTTTTTATTTCCCTTTGCAGATTAAATCCAGAGACTGACTTTACTATAGCACCTACAGTTGTATCAATGATTGGGGAAAGATAGTGGCAACAGGCAAAGGAGAAGCAGCTCTGACATTTAAAGAAAATGAGTATGCTAAAGCCAAGTGGGCTTAAGGCCCCCACCAAGATCCTGAAGCCTGGAAGCACAGCTCTGAAGACACCTACGGCTGGTAATACTTTATGCATTTCCTTTATGGCAAACAAATTATCCTATATGGAGACTTCAATTTGATTTTTAAGTTTAAAACATTACTTTATATACATTCACAGTCTTGAATATATTTGAAAGAATTTTTTTTTTTTTTTTTTTGAGATGGAGTCTCGCTCTGTCACCCAGCCTGGAATACAATGATGCGATCTTGGCTCACTGCAACCTCTGCTTCCCGGGTTCAGCTGATTCTTCTGCCTCAGCCTCCCAAGTAGCTGAGATTACAGACACACACCACCACACCCAGCTAATTTTTGTATTTTTAGTAGTGATAGGGTTTTACCATGTTAGCCAGTTTGGTCTCGAACTCCTGACCTCAAGTGATATGCCTATCCCGGCCTCTCAAAGTTCTGGGATTATAGGTCTGAGCCACCACACCCAGCCTGAAAGAATTTGTAATTAAAAGACATAAAATTTTATATGTGGAGAGCTTAATGATTTTTTTCTAGGTTTTTTTTGAGATGAAGTTTCACTTTTGTTGCCCAGGCTGGAGAGCAGTGGTGTGATCTCAGCTCACCACAACCTCTGCCTCCTGGGTTTAAGTGATTCTTCTGCCTCACTCTCCCAAGTAGCTGGGATTACAGGCATGTGCCATTATGCCCAGCTAATTTTGTATTCTTAGTAGAGACGGAGGTTCTCCACGTTGGTCAGGCTGGTCTTGAACTCCTGACCTTAGATGATCCGCCCGTCTCGGCCTCCCAAAGTGCTGGGATTATAGGCATGAACCCCCACACCTGGCTTTTTAATTTTTATTTATTTATTTTATTTTTTAAAGACAGTGTCTTGCTCTGTCATTCAGGCCTCAGTGCAGTGGCGTGATCTTGGCTCCACCTCCCAGGTTCAAGTGATTCTCCTGCCTCACCTCCCTAGCAGCTGGGATTAAAGGCGCCTGCCACCATACCTGGCTAATTTTGTGCTTTTTAGTAGGAATGGGGTTTCATCATGTTGGCCGGCCTGGTCTCAAACTCTAGACCTCAAATGATCTGCCCATCTCAGTCTCCTAAAGTACTGGGATTACAAGTGTGAGCCACTGTGCCTGGCCAAATGATCCTAGTTTTTGTCAGCTTCAACTGACTCCTTAATTGTGGAGTAGTGGTACTTAGTGAATCTGAATGGGTATTATGCTCATGATGTGCAGGGTGGTGGCTAGGAAAAAGATTGGAATTTCTTGAAGGTCGATGGTCCGCACAGTTGAGGATTCTATGTGTTTCCCTTGGTTCCCTTGGTGTGTGTGTGTGTGGAGGTGGCTGTGGCCCTTAGATGACTTTCTTCAGCAGGACCAACATGAAGGCGCCCCCCATGCCCCAGAATAAAATAATGAATCAGGCCAATTATAAATATAGGCCTGGAAAAATGACTGATTTTATTTTTTTCTTGTTTTAACTTTTTCTAATCTTAATTGCAAGTAAAGAAATAAACCTCAACCACCAGCTCACTGAGTTTAGCAGCATTGAAGATGGTGGTGAAGGATCAAGTATTCTTGGCCTCCTGGTTTAAAACAAAACAACACAAAACAAACAAAAATATTTGGGTTAGGCATGGTGGTTCACGCCTGTAATCCCAGCACTTTGGGAGGCCAAGGCAGCGGATCACCTGAGGTCAGGAGTTCGAGACCAGCCTGGCCAATGTTAGTGAGACTCCCGTCTCTACTAAAAATACAAAAACTAGCCAGGTATGGTGGTGCACATCTGTAATCCCACCTATTCGGGAGGCTGAGACATGAGAATCACTTGTACCCGGGAGGTGGAGATTACAGTGAGCCGAGATCACGAACCACTGCACTCCAGCCTGTGTGACAGAGCGAGACTATTTCAAAAAACAAAAAACAACACTTAAGACTAGAACACTTCTCTAAGAGTTGTAGGCTACTCCTGTGGGCTGTTGGCTTTCTCTAGGTTTTCTTTAAGTTAGAGGTTGTGTGTTTGAATATTAAATCGAATCTCTTATGATCTTTCTTCTGTTTTTAGCTGTAGCTCCAGTAGAAAAAACAATATCCAGTGAAAAAGCATCAAGCACACCATCATCTGAGACTCAAGAGGAATTTGTGGATGACTTTCGAGTTGGGGAGCGAGTTTGGGTGAATGGAAATAAGCCTGGATTTATCCAGTTTCTTGGAGAAACCCAGTTTGCACCAGGCCAGTGGGCTGGAATTGTTTTAGATGAACCCATAGGCAAGAATGATGGTTCGGTGGCCGGAGTTCGGTATTTCCAGTGTGAACCTTTAAAGGGCATATTTACCCGACCTTCAAAGTTAACAAGGAAGGTGCAAGCAGAAGATGAAGCTAATGGCTTGCAGACGACTTCCACTTCCCGAGCTACTTCACCTCTGTCCACTTCTGCAGCCAGCATGGTGTCTTCCTTCCCGGCCACCCCCTCAAACATCCCTCAAAAACCATCACAGCCAGTAGCAAAGGAACCTTCAGCTATGCCTCCGATTAGCAACCTTACAAAAACTGCCAGCGAATCTATCTCCAACCTTTCAGAGGCTGGCTCAGTTAAGAAAGGAGAAAGAGAGCTCAAAATTGGAGACAGAGTGTTGGTGAGTAGAGACATGTTCTTGCCGAGCACAGCGGCTCACGCCTGTAATCCCAGCACTCTGGGTGGCTAAGGTGGGCGGATCACGAGGTCAGGAGTTCAAGACCAGCCTGGCCAACATGGTGAAAGCCTGTCTCTACTAAAAATACAAAAATTAGCTGGATATGGTGGCGTATGCCTGTAATCTTAGTTACTCGGGAGCCTGAGGCAGGAGAATTGCTTGAACGGGACCCGGGAGGCAGAGGTTGCAGTGGGCTGAGATTGTGCCACTGCACGCCAACCTAGGTTACAGAGCAAGACTCCATCTCAAAAAAAAAAAAAAAAAAAGGAGAAACATTCTGAGGTCATTTTGTTGAACTGAGATATAATTACCAGTGAGTGGTTGAAATATACACAGGGTTCCAGGGCTGAGCACAGTGGCTCACACCTGTAATCCCAGTACTTTGAGGGGCCAGCCGGGTGGATCACAAGGTCAAGAGTTCAAGACCAGCCTGGCCAAAATGGTGAAACCCTGTCTCTACTAAAAATACAAAAAAATTAGCCAGATGTAGTGGCGGGCGCCTATAGTCCCAGCTACTCGGGAGCCTGAGGCAGAGAATTGCTTGAACCCGGGAGGTAGAGGTTGCAGTGAGCTGAGATCATGCCACAACACTCCAGCCTGGGGAATAAGAGCAAGACTCTATCTCAAAAAAATAAAATAAAATAAAATAATTAGCTGGATATGGTGTCACATGCCTATGCCTATAGTCCCAGCTACTCAAGAGGCTGAGCCTGGGAGATGGAAGCTACAGGGAACTATGATTATGCCACAGCTATCTAGCAAGATCTTGTCTCAGAAAAAAAAAAAAAAAAGACCTTTATTGATAAAATAAGCTCAGAAGTGAACTTAGATGTGTTTATAAAAATTTGATTTTTTTCCCTTCTACTTTTTAATGTTTGGTTTAATGAAATTATGTGGGTGTGTATAAGATCCTACACTTTAAATGTCTTGGAAAACTCAAGGTGTCAGAGGATGTTACTTAAGAATTTCCCGGCTAAGGCCAGGCACAGTGGCTCAAGTCTGTAATCCTAGCAGTTTGGGAAGCTGAGGCAGGCAGATCACCTAAGGTCAGGAGTTCAAGACCAGCCTGGCCAACATGATGAAACCCTGTCTCTACTAAAAATACAAAAATTAGCTGGACATGGTGGTACAACACCTGTAATCTTACCTACTTGGGAGGCTGAGGCAGGAGAATTGCTTGAACTTGGGAAGCAGAAGTTGCAGTAAGCTGAGATCTCGCCACTGCACTCTATCTAGCCTCGGCAACAGAGCGAGACTTTGTCTCAAAAAAAAAAAAAAAAAAAAAGAATTTCTGGGCCTTTCAGATGGTCAGGTTTAGATTTCGGAAGGAAATGTACAGTAGTTACTCTTTGACTAATAAGTGGAAATGCAAGGTATAAGGTCTACATGCTCTACATTCTAGAACCTCTGAATTTAGTGATTTTTTTTTTTTAAAGGGAGCCGTGTACCATAGTGCTAAGAACACAAGCTGAGTCCCTATTTTGGCTTTGTGAACGCAGTAAGATGTTTAATAACTTAGTTTCCTAACCTGTATAAGTGAGGCTAAAATTCTGCATTTTGACTATATTTGATATTTCCAGGATGTGATGTCAGGTTCTTGAATAATTTGACTGACACTCAGCTGTTTGTTTCAACATGGTTGTCTCCATGCCTTGGACTGCATGTTCTGTGCTGAATTTTTAGCTCATGACCATGTATGAGGAAGTGACTTGTCAGCTTTTTATATTTGAACTGACAAGCTTCATCTTTCCATGAGCTACTCCCAGGGCCCTTATACTAAGAATCTTACAGCAGATTTTTCTTGTTCTCAACACTTTTTATACAGGTTTTTTTTTTGACACTGTGAAAGGGGAAAAATATTTTCCTGAGAATTAAAAAAAAATATTTACAAAGTTTATTTTGCTTGTGTTTGAACCTTAAATAACTATAATTTATCCACTATGTGCTTTTTTTTAATATCTGTCTGCATTTGTTGAACACTATTTTTGTGAGGTTTGTCTATAACATGTAGATTTGAAACACACACATAGTGGGTTCTTACTGTATATAGACCATTTTTCTAATACCCTTTTGTAGATTGTAGCTGTAGATTTGGGGCATTTGTATGGAAGGAAATACAGGTCTTAATTTAAAACACTAAGCTGCTGTTTGGTGTTACGCTGTTTGGATGTACTATACCTAATTTAATCATATGCATGTAGATTGCACCCATTTTTCTCCTAGAAATTTGAGTCAAGGAATATAAATAATTTAAAATCATTAGTAGGTATTGCCAAAATGCAATCTTAAAAGCCTTTATTTTTGTTTCTACAAACAGTATACAAGTATGTCCTTTCTGATGATTTTTTTTTTTGAGATGGAGTCTCACTCTGTCACCAGGCTGGAGTATAGTGGTGAGATCTTGGCTCACTGCAACCTCTGCCTCCCAGGTTTAAGCAATTGGCCTGCCTCAGCCACCCAAGTAGCTGGGACAGCAGGTGCATGCCACCATGCCCAGCTAATTTTTGTATTTTTAGTAGGCATGGGGTTTTACCATGTTGGCCAGGATGGTCTTAATCTGTTGACCTCATGATCCGCCTGCCTCGGCCTCCCAAAGTGCTGGGATTCAGGCATGAGCCACTGAGCCCAGCCTTTTTTTTTTTTTTTTAATTTTTATTTTTTCCAGTTTTACTGGTGCTTTTTTTTCCAGCTTGTTAAGTTATTTAAAACTCTTTTTTTAGATTAACTTTTTTTTTTATTTTTATATTTTTTTTTTTTTTTTGAGATGGACTCTTGCTCTGTTCCCCAGGCTGGGGTATGGTGGCACAATCTTGGCTCACTGTAACCTCTGCCTCCCAGGTTCAAGTGATTCTCGTGCCTCAACCTCTGGAGTGGCTGGGACTACAGGCACGTGCCACTGCGCCCGGTTAATCTTTGTATTTTTAGTAGAGGTGGAATTTCACAATGTTGCCAAGGCTGGTCTTGAACTCCTGAGCTCAGGCGACCCACCCACCTCTGCCTCCTAAAGTGCTAGGATTACACACGTGAGCCACGCTGCCTGGCCCTTATTAACTTTTTTAATTAAAAATTTTTATTCCTGGCCGGGCGCGGTGGCTCAAGCCTGTAATCCCAGCACTTTGGGAGGCAGAGGCGGGTGGATCACGAGGTCAAAAGATCGAGACCATCCTGGTCAACATGGTGAAACCCCGTCTCTACTAAAAATACAAAAAATTAGCTGGGCATGGTGGTGCGTGCCTGTAATCCCAACTACTCAGGAGGCTGAGGCAGGAGAATTGCCTGAACCCAGGAGGCGGAGGTTGCGGTGAGCCGAGATCGCGCCATTGCACTCCAGCCTGGGTAACATGAGTGAAACTCCGTCTCAAAAAAAAATTTTTATTCCTATAGGTGTTATTGGGGAACAGGTGGTATTTGCTTACATGAATAAGTTCTTTAGTGGTGATTTGTGAGATTTTGGTGCACCCATCACCCGAGCAGTATACACTGCACCTAATAATTTGATTTCTTCTATTTTTCCTCAGTCCTCTTACCAGTGACTTAGAACCTCAGACCTATGAGCCTGGTGACCTTGCATTTACATTGAGTGTTTCTTCATTGTTTACTTGGGGAATTCTTAGGCTTTTTTGGGAAGGGGTTTGTGCTCTGGGGAAGCTGTTGTTTACCTAAAATCCCTTTGCCTTGATTGATGATGGAGTAGTTAGTGGCATGATTTGCTGTTTCGTATGGTCCACAATTGAGAAGACTCCAGATAGTCACATTATGTTAAAAGCCCCTTTTGCCTGAATCGAGATCTTTTCTAGCGCAATGGATTTTACTTAGCTTAATTCCTGTGCAATGAGGTTTGCTGCAGATTTGAATAATTTTTTTTTCTGATTTTAGTTTTAGGTTTTTTTTAAATCAAGATGGAGTCTTGCTCTGTCACCCAGGCTAGAGTACAGTAGCATGATCTCAGCTTATTGCAGCCTCTGCCCTGTGAGTTCAAGTGATTCTCCTGTCTTAGTCTCCCAAGTAGCGTAGCTAGAGCCTACCACCACACTTGGCTAATTTTTGTGGCGGTGTTTTTTTGGTGTTTTTTTTTTTTTTGAGACAGAGTTTTGCTCTTGTTGCCTAGGCTGGAGTGCAATGGCACAATCTTGGCTCATGGCAACTTCCACCTCCCAGGTTCAAGCAATTCTCCTGCCTTAGCCTCCCCAGTAGCTGGGATTAGAGGTGCACGCTACCACGCCTGGCTAATTTTTGCATTTTCTTAGTAGAGATGGGGTTTCACCATATTGGCCAGGCTAGTTTTGAACTCCTGACCTCGTGATCTACCTGCCTCGGCCTCCAAAAGGCCTGGGATTACAGGCAGGAGCCACCTTGCCTGGCTTGTATTATTGTTATTATTTTTAGTAGAGACTGGTTTTCATCATGTTGGCCAGTCTGTTCTTGAACTTCTGACCTCAAGTTGTCTACCCACCTCTGCCTCCCAAAGTACTGGGATTACAGGCGTGAGCCACTGTGCCTGGCCAAGTTTTTTTTTCATTTTCAATTTCCCAGAAGTTCTAAACTTCACCCAGTATGACCTTTCAGGATTGTCCACGAGGGAAATACTGGGCACCTCATGCTGCTGCAGAGAAACTGTGTTTGGCAGCTTTTTCCTGTTTGTGCACAGCAGACTCAGTGGGGTCACATTTTAGCAGGTCATCATTGTCAGTGCTCTTTCTGCTCCTTGCTTTCAGTTGTGAGAGGGTTCCCGGATTTCCTTCTGAGGCTTAGAAACACAGTAAACCATCCATCTGCCTGTCAGATCCCATGCCTCTGGTCTTGCTGTCCATCCTCCTCACCCCCGTCCTGTAGCCCTGACTGCTTCAGGTCAGGCCATCATCATCTTTACCTGGATTTGCAGGATGCTATCCATGCCACTTGCCTTGTCTCTCCTCACTTCTATTCTTTGCACAATTCAGGGAGAGTCAATTAAAATACCAATTTGCTGTTACTATTCCTTTCCTTAAAATCCTTTTAGTAGTGGCCAGCCTGCCTGCAATGTTGGCTTTGATTTTCACAATGTTTGGAGTGTTCTCTGTGGTGCTCAGTAATTGGGCAGTGGTTTGTTTTTGCAAACCCGAGCCAGTATCTTAACCCCAAAGGTACCAGATTTGGTATCTGTCTAGCCTTGATAACTTTGTATAGGCTCTTGGGGCTTGGGAGTTTGGAGCTTTTCTGTGTTGAAGAGCCCATGCCACTGCGTTGGAACTTGGGGAGAGGGATGTTTGACCACGCCAGGCCTGAGGACTGAGTGCCAGTGTTGTCTTATTACTGGATCGCGTCGCCTAACTTTTGGCAACTTTATTGTCCCTGTGAGACAATAATAACAAAAGCATAATAACAAAATATCTTGAGCCTGACACACTTGGTAGCTTAGGATCTTTTGTAGATTTTAAAAAGCAAACTTTGCTAGTATTTTGGTCAAGTGGGTGCCATATACAAGACTGCCTCTGGTGAGTAAATATTCCGTATTTTATCAACTCCAGGGATAGAAGAGGTGAACTTTTTTTTTTTTTTTTTTATTTTGAGACAGAGTCTTGCTCTGTTGCCCAGGCTGGAGTGCGGTGGCGCAATCTTGGCTCACTGCAACCTCCGCCTTCCAGGTTTAGGTGATTCTTCTGTCTCAGCCTCCTTTGTAGCCAGGATTACAGGCATGTGCCATCACACCCAACTAATTTTTGTATTTTTATTAGAGATGGGATTTCACCATGTTGATCAAGCTGGTCTTAAACTCCTGACCTCAAGTGATCTGCCTCAGCCTCCCAATGTGCTGGGATTACAGGCGTGAGTCTCCGTGCCTGGCAGAGGTGAATTTTTTTGTTTTTTTTTTAGGTTTTTAAACAGTTAAAAATATTTTTTAATGGAATATTTTTGGGACCCGGGGAGTATATTTGCCTAAACTGCCTACTTCAAAAATGATTAGTTTTTTTTGCTTTTTTGTTTGATTGGTATGTTCAGGAGTTTGGGCAAAGAATGTCTTGAACACTGGTTAGAGAGGTGTGTATGGAGTTGTTCAGCCACCATTGCGATGCAGCTTTAAAACATTTCTTTCACCCTAAAAGTTCCTTTATGCCCATAGGCAGTTACTTTTCCACTCCCACCATCAGCCCCAGGTAATCTGTGGTCTGCTTGCTGCTCAGTCTGCCCTTTCTGTACACTTCTATCCATCGAATCATGGAACATGCATTTCCTTGTGTCTGATGACATCATAGTGTAGTATGTGTCAGTACTTCATCATTGTTTCGTGTATTTCATATTGTGGACTTACCATATGTTATTTATCAATTCGCCTATTTAGGTCTTTTTAACATTTTTTTATTTTTTTGAGACACAGTCGCACCCTGTCACCAGGCTGGAATGCAGTGGCGTGATCTTGGCTCACTGCAACCTCTGCCTCCTGGATTTAAACAATTCTTTTGCCTCAGCCTCCTGAGTAGCTGGGACTATAGGCATGCACCAACATGCTAGGCTAATTTTTGTATTTTTTTGTAGAGACGGGTTTCGCCATGTTGCCCAGGCTGGTCTCAAACTCCTGATCTCAAGTGATCTGCCTGCCTCAGCCTCCACAATTTCAATAGAAAGTGCTGAGATTACAGGCATAAGCCACTGTGTTCGACCTATTTAGTTTAGTTTTTTTTGAAACGAAGTTTCACTCTTGTTGCCCAGGCTAGAGTGCAATGGCATGATCTTGGCTCACTTGCAACCTCTGCCTCCTGTGTTCAAGAGGCTCTCCTGCCTCAGGCTCCCAAGTAGCTGGGCTTACAGGTATGCGCCGCTTCACTTGGCTAATTTTTTGTATTTTAGTAGAGATGGAGTTTCACCATGTTGGTCAGGCTGGTCTCAAACTCAGGACCTCAGGTGATCCACCCACCTCAGCCTCCCAAAGTGCTGGGGTTGCAGGCATAAGCCACCAAGCTAGGGACCTATCTATTTAGGTTTTTTTTATTTTTTTGAGACAGAGTCTTACTCTTGTTGCCCAGGCTGGAGTGCAATGCCATAGCATGATCTCGGCTCACTGCAACCTCCGCCTCCTGGGCTCAAGTGATTCTCCTGCCTCAGCCTCCAGAGTACAGTAGCTGGAATTACAGGCATGTACCACCTTGACCAGCTAATTTTGTATTTTTAGTAGAGATGATGTTTCTCCATGTTGGTCAGGGTAGTCTCAAACTCCCGACCTCAGGTGATCTACCCACCTCAGCCTCTCAAAGTGCTGGGATTGTAGGCGTCAGCCACCAAGCCTGGCCCTTACTTAGTTTTAATTTACATTTTTCTTAAGGGAATCTATGCTCATAGTTTAAAATGAATTTTTTGGTGTGTATAAGCTTATATTAAATCAGCAGTCTCATGCTCACTCTTCAAGGTAACCAAGTTAACTATCCCTCTTTCCTGTGTCTTGGTATTCTTGGGGTCCTGGATCCTGTGGAATCTCAGATGCCTTCAGAAGGGGAGATTAAATAGTTTTGAGATATGAAGTGCAAGTCGAGCATAACTTCTTCATCTTTTAGCCAAAGCATCTATTCATAATTACACATCTTTTGTTTACCTGTTTGTTCTAGGAAGAGTTAGACTTATGAGAGGATATCTGTTATATGTCATCTGCTCTTGTCATATTTATTTTTAAGGGCATTTATTTATTGTCACCTGTTAGAGGTTGGGAGACTCAAAATGATATCATAAAAGGAGTAAAGTAACTGGAACCATTTATTTAGCTTAGAGAAAATATGATGGCTTTATAAAGGCCATGTTTAACACCCTGCAATTCAATTAGTAAATATCCTGAGCGTCTTCTATGCACCAGATGTTGTTCTAGGTGTTGTAGATGTGGCAGCAACCAAGCACAACACATCTAACGGGGCTCCTCATTGCATTAAAATAAAAATGGAAACTCCTTCCTTGGACCTGCAGTGCCCCTTGTACTCTGGATCCTGGACCCTGCTTAGCCTCCCAACCTCTTGTCCTTCCTTCTCACCCCGCTTTCTCACTCTGCTCCAGCTATGCTGGCCCCATTGCTGTTTCTTTTCTTTTCTTGTTTTTGAGACGGGTTTTGCTCTTTCACCCAGGCTGGAGTGCAGTGGCACCATTTTGGCTCATTGCAGCCTCCGCCCCCTGGGCTCAGGTGATTCTTGCGCCCTAGCCTCCAGAGTAGCTGGGATTATATGCATGAGCCACCATGACCAGCTAATTTTTGTATTTTTAGTAGAGACAGGGTTTCACCATGTTGCCCAGGCTGGTCTCAAATTCCTGTCCTCAAATGATCCATCTGCCTTGGCCTTCTAAAGTGCTGGAATTACAGATTGAGCCACTGTACTTGGCCCCCTTTGCTGTTTCTAAACACCCTGACTCAGTCCCACTTTAGAATTTGTTGTTTCTTCTGCTTGGGATGTTTTGTCCCAGGTGCCTTGTGGCCACTCAAGTCATGCCTCAAATTTTAACTCCTCAGGCATCCCTTCCTTGGCCACCCCAACTAAAGACACCTTCTGTAGCAGTGTTACATTACTCTGTTTTATTTTTTCACAGCACTCTTCACCAGTTGAATTTATCTTTCATTTATTTACTTGCTTATTGTGTATTTCTCCCTGACCGGAATTTAACTTCTGTGAAAGCATGGAAACTTTTTGTCTCATTCACTTTCACACCCCAAACATTTGGGACAGTGCCTGGCACATAGTAGGAGCTCATTAAATAGTGTTGAGAGAATCTTGAATAAAGTTGTCACTATATACCCAAGAAGGAGAGAGTAAAGTAGGACAACCAGAGGTTGACTTAGGACCAATGAAGATTTTACCCTTCTCTGTAGGAGGGTGGCTGGAAGGTGAACTGGCCCTCCACTGGAGGTAATTATATTACTTGAGGTAATAAAAAGTTGCCAGACATGGTGGCTCACATCTGTAATCCTAGTATTTTAGGAGGTCACGTTGGGTGGATCACTTGAGGTATGGAGTTTGAGACCAGCCTGGCCGGCATTTTGAAACCCTGTCTCTACCAAAAATACAAAAAAATTAACTGGATGGGGTGGTGCAGGCCTGTAGTCCCAGCTACTTGGGAGGCTGAGGCAGGAGAATCTCTTGAACCCAGGAGGTGGAGGTTGCAGTGAGTTGAGATCAAGCCACTGCACTCCAGCCTGGCTGACAGAGTGAGACTCCATCTCAAAAAAAAAAAAAAAAAAAAAAAAAATGCCAGTGCTGGCTCTTTCATGTCACAGGCAATTAAGTTTTACGTGAGGCCTATGTTTGTATTTGACAAATATCAGCTAGCCATATTTATTGTTCTTTGAGACAGTCTTTCCCAGGCTGGAGTGCAGTGGTGTGATCCTGGCTCATTGCAACCTCCACCTCCGGGGTTCAAGTGATTTCTGCCTCAGCCTCCCGAGTAGCTGGGATTACAGATGCTCCCCACCACACCTGGCTAATTTTTATATTTTTAGTAGAGCCAGTTTCACCATGTTGACCAGGCTGGTCTCAAACTCCTGACCTCAAGTGATCCACCTGCCTCAGCCTCCCAAAGTGGTAGGACTGCAGACATGAGTCACCATGACCGGCCCCCATGTTTACCTTTTAAAATAAGCTGTTTATCTTGGAATATGGTAGATAAGAAACCACCTTACAAGACTGCTCACAGCCTGGCACAGTGGCGTGTGCCTGTAGTCCCAGCTTCTCAGGAGGCTGAGGCTGGAGGATCGCTTGAGTTCAGGAGTTCTGGGCTGTAGTGCGCTATGCCAATCGGGTGTCCACACTAAGTTTGACATCAATATGGTGACCTTCCAGGAGTAGGAGACCACCAGGTTGCCTGAGGAGGGGTGAACCGGCTCAGGTTGGAAACAGAGCAGGTCAAAACTCCTGTGCTGATCAGTAGTGGGATTGTGCCTGTGAATAGCCACTGCACTCCAGCCTGGACAATGTAGCGAGACCCAGTCCCCCCCAAAAAAAAGGCTGCTCACAAAATTCCTGTGAAACAACCCCTCATTACTGCTCTTTGGACATTTTAGAGCTTTATGCACCAAGGCACTGAGAGACTTAATGGCTGGCTGAGAACTGGATAATGAATAGATGGGCAAGTCCTGAGAGGATTGTTTCTGTTTCCTGTTTGTAGACCCACTCTTTTTTTTTTTTAAATTTTTTTTGAGACAGTGTCTCACTCTGTTGCCCACGCTGGAGTGCAATGACGTGATCTTGGCTCACTGCAACCTCCACCTCCTCGGTTCAAGCGATTCTCCTGCCTCAGCCTCCTGAGTAGCTAGGATTATAAGCGTGCGCCACCATGCCTGGCTAACGGGTTTTTTTTTTTATATTTAACTTACAGAGACGGAGTTTTGCTCTTGTTACCCAGGCTGGAGTGCAATGGCGCGATCTCGGCTCACCGCAACCTCCGCTTCCTGGGTTCAGGCAATTCTCCTGCCTCAGCCTCCTGAGTAGCTGGGATTACAGGCACATGCCACCATGCCCAGCTGATTTTTTGTATTTTTAGTAGAGACGGGGTTTCACCATGTTGACCAGGATGGTCTCGATCTCTTGACCTCGTGATCCACCCGCCTCGGCCTCCCAAAGTGCTGGGATTACAGGCTTGAGCCACCGCGCCCGGCCCTTAATTTTTATAGTTTTAGTAGAGAGGAGGTTTCACCTTGTTATTAAGACTAGTCTCAAACTCCTGACCTTGTGTTCTGCCTACCTCAGCCTCCCAAAGTGCTGGGATTACAGGCATGAGCCACCATGCCTGGCCAACCCACTCATTAACCCAGAAGAATTTATCAGTGTTTGTATTTTTTTACAGGAGCTTATAGGAAGGGTATTTGTTTCTGTTCCCACAGCATTTTGTAGAAACCTCTAGATGCATTTAACACTTTTTGCAGGAGTTTCTTGTCTCAATCTTCTTGTCTCTCACCCTAAATGGCCAACGCTGTATTCTGTTTATCTTTGTTTTTCAAGGATTCAAACAATCGATAAATATATATTGAATAAATGAATGAGAACTTAAAAATCTGAGATTTGCTAAAGCATAAAAATAGTAGCTAGGTTTTTTTTTTTTTTTTTTAAGTTTCTTGTTTAAATTAATTCTGTTTCCAATAGTGACTTTTACCACAGTGTTAGGAATTATATGCCAACATTGTGAGAGTAAAGAGAATGAATTATGCTTGTTTGTGTTTGCCATGGGAGTCTTTTAGTTTATTGTGAGGTTTTTTGTTTGTTTGTTTTTGAGACAGAGTCTCACTCTATTGTCCAGGCTGGAGTGCAGTGTCATGATCACAGCTCACCTGCAGCCCGAGTAGCTGGGGTCACAGGCACATACCACCATGCCTGGCTAATTTTTAAATTTATGTAGAGATGGTATCTCATTGTGCTGCCCAGGCCAGTCTCAAACTCCTGGCCTCAAATAATCCTCCTTCCTTGGCCTCCCAAAATGTTGGGATTATGGGTATGAGCCACTGCACCTGGCCTTGTTTTTTTGTTTCAATATTGAAAATATTCTTCTTTAATAATGTGGATATTTGTCCCTAGAACATAGATTTCTTAGATATTAGTATAATAGTGGCTTCTCTTTATTGTAAATGCATTATTTAACGCTTCTATTTACTGTAAATGCATGTACTAAACTTTTCTGTATTGTCTGGAACACATAAGAAATAAAATCTAACTTTATTAAGTTATGTTTAAATGCTTAAACACTTTTTTTTTAAATTGTAGAATGATTAAGTAGAAAAACATTTGATGATTTTAGGACTTCATGTGATTTTCTATCTCTGTAGAATAATTACTGATTTTTTACAGGGAAAGGGAAAATACATTCTCTATTATATGAGTCAAGAGTTCCATGTTTGGTGCAAAAAAAGTAAAACAAAACTTTCTGTTCTAGGAACTAGTAGTCATCCATTTCAGACAAACTTTGTGACATGACTTTGTATATTATGTATATTTTCAGGATATATGTATATTACCTGCATTTAGAGAAATTGTTGCTGATTTGTTGTTTGTGGTTACTTTTTACAAAGCTGATCTAAATGAAGCTTGTGGTTTGCTTGGAGAATTACTGCCTATGGCCTGTTAGATGCTTCTTGGAAAACAATTGTCTTGACAGTAACTTAGACTCACCCCTAAAGAATTTAACAGATTATCTGAAGAGGTTGCATCATCTTTAACTAAAGTGCTGTGTCCTGCTCACATGATGCTGGTTGGACTGCTGCTCGGAATGGTATGGTGTGGGAGGAAGAAGAAAACTGAGGCCAACTTTATTTACTTTTGACTCAACTGCAGTAAGGCCAATTATATATAGGTGACTATTTGTGTATTAGTACTGACAGAAATACTAAAAGGTCAAATGTGTCATATCTAGAACTAGTACTCTTTTTTTTTTTTTTTTTTTTTGAGACAAGGTTTGACTCTGTCACCCAGGCTGGAGTACGGTGGCACAATCTTGGCTTACTACAACCTCCACCTCCTGGGTTCAAGTAATTCTCATGCCTCAGCCACCTGAGTAGCTGGGATTACAGGTGTGTGCCACCACATCCAGCTAATTTTTGTATTTTTTGTGGAGATGGAGTTTCACCATGTTGGCCTTGAACTCCAGGCCTCAAGTGATCTGCCTGCCTTGGCCTCCCAAAATTGGGATTACAGACATGAGCCACTGTTCCCAGCCTCGGAAAGATTAATTTTAATAGTTGTGAAAAAACAGAGAGCCTCACTGTGGAAAATAGCAAGAGTCAATTATTATTAATTTTTGAAACATTGTCTTGTTCTGTTGCCCAGGCTGTAGCACAGTGCTATGATTATGGCTTACTGCAGCCTTGGGGACTTGAACGATCCTCCCACCTCAGCCTCCCAAAGTGCTGGGATTATAGGTATGAACTACCATACTCAGCCAATTATTTTTTAAAGTACTTAAAGTTTTTTTTCTGAGACAGAGTCTCGCTCTGTCACCCAGGCTAGAGTGCAGTGACGTGATCTTGTCTCATTGCAACCTCTGCCTCCTGGGTTCAAGCGATTCTTGTGCCTCAGCCTCCCTAGTAGCTGGGACTACTGGCTGATTTTTGCATTTTTAGTAGACACGGGGTTTTACCATGTTGGCCAGGCTGCTCTCGAATTCCTGACCTCAGGTGATTTACCCTCCTCAGCCTCCCAAAGTGCTGGGAGGCGTAAGCCACTGTGCCCCGCGTATTTACTTTTTTAGTTTTTTGAGGTGGTGTCGCATTCTGTGGCCCAGGCTGAAGTGCAGGGTACAATTGCGGCTCACTGCAGCCTCAAACCCCTGGGCTCAAGCAATCCTCCCACCTCAGCTTCCTGAATAGCTGGGACCACAGGCGCACACCACTATGCGTGGCTAATTTTATTTTTTAAAATTATTTGTACAGACGGGGTCTTCCTTATGTTGTCAAGGCTGGTCTTGAACTCCTGGGCCGAAGCAGTCCTCCTGCCTGGGACTCCCAACATGCTGAGATTACAGGCATGAACCACTGTGCCCAGCCGCAAGTTTGTTTTGAAGCAGGAAAATTTCTGTTAGAAAAATAAAGGTCCAAGACTGGTGGCTCACACCTGTGATCCCAACACTTTGGGAAGCTGAGGTGGTCGAATCACTTGAGCCCAGGAGTTCAAGACCAGCCTGGGCAACATGGTGAAACCCCATCTCCACAAAAAATACAAAAAAATTAGCTTTTTTGGTGGTGTGTACCTATAATTTCAGCTACCTGGAGGCCAAGGTGGGAAGATCCCCTGAGCCCAGGAGGTTAAGGTTGAAGTGAGCCATGATTGTGCCACTGCATTCTAGCCTGGACGACAGGGTAAGACCCTGTCTCAAAAAAAAAAAAAAAAAAAAAAAAAAAGATAAAGTATTTTCTAAGAAAAGGAATAATGGGCTGGGTGCGGTGGCTCATGCCTGTAATTCCAGCACTTTGGGAAGCTGAGGTGGGTGGATTACGAGGTCAACAGATAGAAACCAGCCTGGCCAACACGGTGAAACCTCATCTCTACTAAAAATACAAAAATTAGTTGGGCGTGGTGGCGGGTACCTGTAGTCTCAGCTACTTGGGAAGCTGAGGCAGGAGAATCGTTTGAACCTGGGAGGCTGAGGTTGCTGTGAGCCAAGATCTTGCCACTGCACTCCAGCCTGGTGACCAAAAAAAAAAAAAAAAAAAAAAGACAAAAAGAAAAGGAATAATAAGCTTGGTGGACAGCCTTAATGACTACATATTAGATAGGCTATCTCATTGCAATGTGTTAGGCATCAAATCACTCTGGTAATGTAAGTCAGCCACGTTAAGTTTCTTTGCCAGCCTTCCTTCAAGAGAACTCTTAGAGTCAAAGAGAAGGTAGAGCAAAGAAGTTGCTTGTGGAAATGAAGATATAGAGTACCTAGTTAATAGTGGGAACCACAAATGATTAAGGTATAGAATTATGTTCATCTCTTTATTTTAACCTTCTCTTCTTCCAGGTTGGTGGCACTAAGGCTGGTGTAGTCCGGTTTCTTGGGGAGACCGACTTTGCCAAGGGGGAATGGTGTGGTGTGGAGTTAGACGAGCCTCTTGGGAAGAACGATGGTGCTGTTGCTGGAACAAGGTTTGTTTGGCATTGTGCAACATCTTGTCTCACTCTTGTATGTGATGATGCTCAAGCCAGTATCACCAAGCATGTGTGTCATAACATGGAAAGACATGTTCAGAAGAGCGGCACTCTTACTTCCTGAGACCCATCTGCTGTTTTTTTGCCCTCCACACTAGAATTGGGACTGTTCTTTTGACTGTCTCCTTAGTACTACATGTAGTGTGTCTGAGTAGATTCTGAACAAGAATTCTGTTTATTTTTCAAAATAGAAAGGAAATACTATGTTATCTGTCTGGCTTCTCTCACCACCCACCTTTTTTTTTCTTCTTTTTTTAGTAGAGATGGGGTTTCACCATTTTGGCCAGGCTGGTCTCGAACTCCTGACCTCAGGTGATTCACCCGCCTCAGCCTCCCAAAGTGCTGGGATTACAGGAGTGAGCCACTGTGCCTGGCCTTCTCTCCCTTTTGATAGGAGTTGCTCTCTGAAAGAGTACCTGTGCATCTGGGGGCGGGTGGTGGTAGAAGTTAGTCACCTTTGTCAGTAAAAAGAACTGCAGAATATGTCTTCATATCTGATGAGAATTCCATCCTACGGCAGGAGAACAGACTGGCAAGCAGATCTCTCCCCTTGTGAGGATAACCCCATTCTTTTTTTTGAGACAGGGTGTCCCTCTGTCACCCGGGCTAGAGTGCAGTGGCATCATCCTCACTCACTGCAACCTCCGCCTCCTGGGTTCAAGCAATCCTCCTACCTCAGCCTCACCAGTAGCTGGGACTGCAGGCATGCACCACCACGCCTGGCTAATTTTTGAATTTTTAGTAGAGATGGGGTGTTGCCCAGGTTAGTCTCAAGCTCCTGGATACAAGTGATCTGCCTGCTTTGGTCTACCAAAGTGCTGGTATTACAGGTGTGAGCCACCATGCCCAGCCTGGATAACCCCATTCTTGCCTCCCAACACAGGATGGGAGTACAGTAATGCACACAGATGCAGGAGGAATTTCCCACTCTTCTTTTCAAAATGATTTTTTAAAAAAAATATTTATTTTATTTATTTATTTTTAAGACGGGGTTTTACCATGTTGGTCAGGCTGGTCTTGAACTCCCCACTTCAGGTGATCCACCCACCTTGGCCTCCAAAGTGCTTGGATTACAGGCGTGAGCCACCGCGCCTGGCCCATTCAAAATGTTTTGAAGGCACAGGCGTCTATGATTCAGTATCATTAGTAGTATACAGTATATTAATGCATCACTTGTGTGGTAATTAACATTTTACTTATAAAACATAGACAAATTGGTTATAAGCAAATTGATTATAAAGAAAAGGGCTTAACCTACCACATACAGTAATTATAACTCTTGGAGGTAAAGATCTCTTGGAGGCCGGGCACAGTGGCTAACGCCTATAATCTTGGAGGCCGAGGCCAGTGGATCATGAGGTCAAGAGATCGAGACCATCCTGGTCAACATAGTGAAATCCTGGCTCTACTAAAAATACAAAAATTAGCTGGGCATGGTGGCACACGCCTGTAGTCCCAGCTACTTGGGAGGCTGAGGCAGGAGAATTGCTTGAACCCAGGAGGTGGAGGTTACAGTGAGCTGAGATCTCACCATTGTACTCCAGCCTGGGTAACAAGAGCGAAACTCTGTCTCAAAAAAAAAAAAAAAAAAAAAAAAAAAAAAAAAAAAAAATTTCTTGGAACTGCAATGATTATGAAGCCATCTTTTCTTAATATTAAAACACTGTAATCCTTTAGAGTCATACATTGCCTGTGTCTACCCAAAAATAGACGTTACTAGTTAATATTTCTCCATGTTTACTTTTTTTCCCCCAGTGCCGTTTTCTTTTTTCTGGGTCTTCTCAATGCTATATTTGCAGAATACCGTATCTTTTTTTTTCATATTTTTATTGATACAAAATTAAAAATTTTCAGTGAACTGGCCAGGCGTGGTGGCTCACACCTGTAACCCTAGCACTTTGGGAGGGTGAGGTGGGTGGATCATGAGGTCGGGAGATTGAGACCGTCCTGGCCAACATGGTGAAACCCCATCTCTGCTAAAAATACAAAAATTAACTGGGCGTGGTGGCACGTGCCTGTAATCCCATCTACTTGGGAGGCTGAATTAGGAGAATCACTTGAACCAGGGAGTCAGAGGTTGCAGTGAGCCAAGATTGCTCCACTGCACTCTAGCCTGGCGACAGACTGAGACTCCGTCTCAAAAAATAAAAATAAAATATCTTCAATGAACATTTGTATTTCTTTTTTTGACTAGATTTTTCCTGTATGTTTAATGAGGCATTTTGTATTTATATTTCTCTACAGTTGATTAAATAGGGGTAGATTTTAATTTTTTTATTTTTATAAATACATATTTTTTACTAATTTTTTTTCAGTAGGTTTTTTGGGAACAGGTAGTATTTGGTTACATGAGTAAGTTCTTTAGTGGTGATATCTGAGATGTCGATGCACCCATCACTGGAGTTTTTTATTTGTTTGTTTTGAGACAGGCTCTTGCCCTGTCACGCAGGCTGGACTACAGTGATTTGATCTTGAGCTACTGCAGCCTCAACTTCCCAGGCTCAAGCGATCCTTTTGTACCACCACACCTGGCTAATTTTTTGTATTTTTTGTAGAGATGGGGGTCTCTCTGTATTGCCCTGGCTGGTCTTGAACTCCTGGGCTCAAGTGATCCCTTGCCTTGGTCTCCCAAAATGCTGAGATTACAGGAGTGAGCCACCACATCTGACTCTTCATGTTTACTTTAATGGATCTACCCAAGTTAGGTGACTGTTTGATTTCTTTTCCTTTTGTTTGGCACAATTTTATTAAAGGTGTTTCCTCTATTGCTAAACTCCTCTGCTGTACGTTTATCAGGTGGTGGAAATATTTATTTCCTTTATGTAGAACCTCAGCAACAGGTGAGTAATCCTGACTCTGTGTATCACCAGTGTGTGTTCTAAAACCATCACTGAGGTGTTAGTTAGCCTACATTGTCACCAGTGTGTGTTCCAAAACCATCATTGAGGTTGTTAGCCTACATACATGTGACTGCTACGTGCTGGTATATAACCCCAGCTTAGTGGTAGAATTTTCAGGAATCCAGCCACAAGTTAGGAGCAGGGAGAGCCTTTTGGTTATAGTTATTATTTCTTGTCACTAAGTTGTTTTTTGTTACTGTTCTTATTGTTCTCTAAAGGTATTTTCAGTGTCAACCCAAATATGGCTTGTTTGCTCCTGTCCACAAAGTTACCAAGATTGGCTTCCCTTCCACTACACCAGCCAAAGCCAAGGCCAACGCAGTGAGGCGAGTGATGGCGACCACACCCGCCAGCCTGAAGCGCAGCCCTTCTGCCTCCTCCCTCAGCTCCATGAGCTCAGTGGCCTCCTCTGTGAGCAGCAGGCCCAGTCGGACAGGACTAGTAAGCTCCCTTTCTCATTACCTGCCTCCACTTTCCAGGCATGACTAAGGCCCGTGGGCAGTGCCCCTGCTTTGCTGCTTTCCTGCTTTGCTTGTCCTTGTGCTGAATGTTGCTTGCAGCTTGCTGTGAAAGCCCTTGCCAAGTAAGTTTTGAAAAATGTAACTCCAGCAAGAATACATCTTTTAAAATCAGAAAGCATTTTTAATAGCCCTTTTCAGATTCTTTTTTTTTTTTTTTTTTTTTTTTGGGACGGAGGTTCGCTCTTGTTACCCAGGCTGGAGTGCAATGGCGCGATCTCGGCTCACCGCAACCTCCGCCTCCTGGGTTCAGGCAATTCTCCTGCCTCAGCCTCCTGAGTAGCTGGGATTACAGGCACGTGCCACCATGCCCAGCTAATTTTTTGTAGTTTTAGTAGAGACGGGGTTTCACCTGTTGACCAGGATGGTCTCAATCTTTTGACCTCGTGATCCACCCGCCTCGGCCTCCCAAAGTGCTGGGATTACAGGCGTAAGCCACCGCACCCGGCCCTTTTCAGATTCTTAAAAGCTTAAAAATACATCTGTTTTTGGTGAATCTGTGTAACTACTGCTTACTCTAATATAGGGGTCAAATTATTATTATTTTTTCTTTTTTTTTTGACCATTTTACTGTATTAATCTGTTTTCATAAGGGGTCAAATTATTTTCTATCAGATTATTTTAGGACAAAATGATGGGAACATTGGAGAGATGCTTTTCTTCAAGTCCATAGATCTGTCTCTCTCTCTCTGTCTCTTTTTTTCTTTTGAGTCAGGGTCTTACTGCTTCCCAGCCTCAACACCCCAGGCTCAAGCAATCCTCCTGCCTCAGCCTCCTGGTAGTTGGGACTGCTGGTACATATCACCATGCCTGTCTAATTGTTCTTTTATTTATTTATTTATTTATTTTTTGAGAAAGAGTTTCGCTCTTGTTGCCCAGGCTGGAGTGCAATAGTGCAATCTAGGCTCTCCGCAACCTCCACCTCCCAGGTTCAAGTGATTGTCCTGCCTCAGCCTCCCAAGTAGCTGGGAATATAGGCATATGCCACCATGCCTGGCTAATTTTTTGTATTTTTAGTAGAGGTGGGGTTTCTCCATGTTGGCCAGACTGGTCTCGAACTCCTGACCTCAGATGTTCTGCCCTCCTTGGCCTCCCAAAATTCTGGGATTATAGGCATGAGCCACCGCACCCAGCGTAATTTTTTTTTCTTTATAGAGAGAGGGTTCCACTATGTTGCCCAGGCTGGTCTCAAATTTTTAGGCTTAAGCGATCCTACTGCCTTGGACTTCCAAAGTTTTGGAATTACAAGCGTGAGCCCCCACTCCCAGCCTATTTTTCTCTTTGACTTCAAATAATTTTAGGAACTGAAGTGTTTTGAGAAAAGGTGTGTTCCTAGGATTTTAATATTATATTAAGACAACCTAACCTACTGGAACCAGTTAGTGTGTGGAGTGTCCCTGACTTGAACCAGAGGACACTAAAAGGAACTTTTGGAGCTGGAAGAGTATACTGGGAAAGCCCTGTTTTGATTACTCTCTTCTTTTCATCTTCTTCTGGTCCTTTTTCCTCTCTCCCCCTTTTTCCTGTTTAAACAGTAAAAATAGAATCACCAGTAATAACATAGGCAACACCTCATTCTGTTTGTTAATGTAGTATTTTATTCGGGTCAAAAGCCCTGCCCATAAGTTTATTTCCTAGAAGTGGGACAAATACTGATTAAGTTAGAAGTGGCAGCCTCAGACTCTCCTCCAGACTGAGTTCAGGTCTCCGCTATGTATCGGGGAAGCACAGGCCATGAGCCAGGATGGTGCGTGGTGCCATGGGGAGGAGGGTGGTTAGCCCAGGGTCTCTCGGGGCCTGCTCTTCCATTGTCGTCAGGCAGAGGAGAGATAGGTGCTGAAATCTTTACGTGGGGCTGTGCTCCTCTGCCAGCCAGCTAGGCTTTCCTCCTCTATATTCAGGTAGGATAAGCACTGCTCGAAGCATTTCCGTTTGCATATGAAAAGAAAGCCTGTGTCTTCAACAGAAAAATTACTTTTATGAGAAAAGTGTGACAAGAACAGTGGATTGAAGAAGAACCCCAAACCCCTGAGTTGAGACAAAGTTTTTAAAATGTAGGTCAGAAACTCATACATACATCTTTCCTCCTGTGCTATTCTTTGAACAGTTCCATGGAAGGGCCTATTCCGGATTAGGAAATTTCTTGAGAATTTTTATTACCTTGTAATTGTGTCCATTTCTTTGGGAAATACCAAGTTCTCCCGATTCCCACCAATTTCTCCTCTTATTTTTCAGACCAATTCTCATACCTCTTAGCTCACCTAATTCAGTGAAAATTGACAAAAGAGACATGAGTTTCTGTATCTTGTGAGACAGCTTATTTTTGTGTCTTTATGGTTTCTAAGTCAAAAGTCACCATATGATAAAGATATAATGTCATTTCAATTATTTTGCTCAGAAATGTACTTCTGTTTTAGAAAAACAAAAATTGAAAAAAAAAATTTTTTGAGACGGATTCTCCCACTGTCGCCCAGGCTATAGTGCAGTGGCGTGATCTTGGTTCGCTGCAATCTCCGCCTCCTGGGTTCAAGCAATTCTCCTGCCTCAGCCTCCCAAGTAGCTGGGACTACAGGCGTGCGCCACCACACCCAGCTAATTTTGTTTTATTTTTATTAGAGACGGGGTTTCACCATGTTGGCCAGGATGGTCTCGATCTCCTGACCTTGTGATCCACCCGCATTGGCCTCCCAAAGTGCTGGGATTACAGGTGTGAGCCACTGCACCTGGCCAAAAAAGTAAAATTTTCCTTTTTTTTTTTTGAGACTGAGTTTCACTCTGTCGCCCAGGCTGGAGCGCAGTGGCGTAACTTCAGCTCATGGCAACCTCTGCCTCCCAGGTTCAAGTGATTCTCCTGCCTCAGCCTCCCAAGTAGCTGGGATTACAGGCGCCTGCCACTACACCCAGCTACTTTTTTTTGTATTTTTAGTAGAGACGGAGTTTCACCATGTTGGCCAGTCTGGTCTTGAACTCCTGGCCTCAAGCGATCCAACTACCTTGGCCCCCCAAAGTGCTGGGATTACAGGCATGAGCCACCGTGCCCAGCCCATTGTTTGTTTTTATTTTTATTTTTTATTTTGTTGAGATGAGTCTCACTGTTGGCCAGGCTGGAGTGCAGTGATGCGATCTGAGCTCACTGCAACCTCTGCCTCCTGGGTTCAAGTGATTCTCCCTCCTCAGCCTCCTTAGTAGCTGTGATTACAGGCGTGCTCCGCCATGCCTAGCTAATTTTTGTATTTTAAGTATAAACTGAGTTTCACCATGTTGTCCAGTCCAGTCTCGAACACCTGATTTCAGGTGATCCACCCACCTTGGCCTCCCAAAGTCCTGGGATTAGAGGTGTGAGCCACCATGCCTGGCCAATTCATTCTTTAACCACAGTGACTTAGTGTTTCCATGTTCACCGCTGTTGGGCTCTATACATCTAGTCAAGGTTTGGAGTCTTATTTCTCATCACCAACCTCATTTCTTGTGCATGTTGATTTTTGCATGGTACTTTCTTTCTTGTCATGGCAATAGCCAAAACCCAACTTTGAAAGACATGATGCTATTGAAAGGATGGTAGGACAATCTAATGATGAGACAGAATTGCCTCGAACTAGTAGTTTGCATGGTGTCCTGCAGATGTCGCTGTGTTTCTCTTGAAAATTTAAAACCTCTTGCAGTGCACTGGTGAGTTTGCTCCTCATGCTGGGGCATCTCTGCACATGGTTTGGGAACCACACATTTAATGAATTCAGAAAGAAATATTAGCAAGAGAAGGTATAATTTAGCTATATAATGAAATTGAAAGGTCAGGGTCAAATGATTAAAAAAGACAAGAGGAGTTTCCTTCCAGTATGTTTAAGTAATTTCAAGAACTTTGACTAAATGAAACAGCAAAGGGCAATTTGGGTTTGATTAGATTCTTTTGTAGCTCTCAAGTTGCCGGGTTGTTAATTGAAGAAAGATCCTAGCTGTACATCTGCATCCTGTGCGTCTTGCAGCAAGGTCCTAGGGAAACTGATGAAGAGAAGAGCTTTCAGGTGACAGCTGCAGCTCTGACTGCAGAAGATGAAGTTAAGGCTGACTTGGTCTGGAGTCAGCAGTGGCTCAGAGGATGGCCTTTGGCTGGGCATGGTGGTTCACACCTGTAATCCCAGCACTTTAGAGTTTGAGAACAGCCTGGTGAACATGGCGAAACCCTGTCTCCACTAAAAATACAAAAATTAGCTGGGCGGTAGTGGTGTACGCCTGTGATCCCAGCTACTTGGGAGGCTGAGGCAGGAGAATCACTTGAACGCAGTGAGCGAGATCGCACCACTGCACTCCAGCTACTTTTTGTATTTTTAGTAGAGTTGGGGTCTTAACCATGTTGGCCAGGTCTCAAACTCTTGGCCTCAAGTGAGCCACCTGCCTTGGCCTCCTGAAGTGCTGGGATTACAAGTGTGAGCCACCACACCCAGCTGGTGTGCTCTCTTTACACTGATGTATTCTTTGTGAGATTTATAGACAGAAGGCCCATGCTTTCCTGTGTTTTTGAGGAAGCCTTTCCTAATCCTGGCCAGCCTGCTAGCTGGAGCAGTGCCCTTGCTTTGCCAAGCAGATGCCCACCATGTATGCATCACACCTCCCTCTCATTCCTGACAGCATCATCTCCCTTCACTTCTCTAACTTTCCTTTGCAGTTGACTGAAACCTCCTCCCGTTACGCCAGGAAGATCTCCGGTACCACTGCCCTCCAGGAGGCCCTGAAGGAGAAGCAGCAGCACATTGAGCAGCTGCTGGCGGAACGGGATCTGGAGAGGGCGGAGGTGGCCAAGGCCACAAGCCACGTTGGGGAGATAGAGCAGGAACTAGCTCTGGCCCGGGATGGACATGACCAGGTGAAGTCTGACCTTGTTGTGGAGATGATGATAATTTCTAATCCACTGAGGAGGGCCAGAAGCATGCCTGGTGCTTGGCACCAAGGAGCTATCCTTGAGAGCACTGGAAATGGGTGTACATTTCTTTGCTGTGTTTGCTTGAAAGCTACGACCTGGGGTGCCAGTTTCTGTGATCACAGAGATGAAGTTTTCTTCTTGATTCTACTTTAGTGTCTGGTCTTTGTGTCTGGGTCTTTTGGCCTGTGTTAGGCCAGCTTGGTTACTAGGACCTTACCAATGATTACAGCTGCTGTTTGTGGATTACTCTTAATATGTGTTTCAGTTTCAAACAAGATGAGTGTTATTTTAACATTGCCCTTTATCGCTTTAATGGTGTGGTATTTCATTATCTATCTTCCAGGAAAGCTGTCAAGAATAAACTATTAAAATAGAAAAAGCATATTAACATAAGGTTTTAGAGTAACGCCCACCCACCGTGGTAACCCAGAGCTCTTTGGGGAAGTATCTTTGGGTCTGTATCTGGGTCAAAAATAGCCCTTTAACTGACATCCTTGCCTTCCCCAGCATGTCCTGGAATTGGAAGCCAAAATGGACCAGCTGAGAACAATGGTGGAAGCTGCTGACAGGGAGAAGGTGGAGCTTCTCAACCAGCTGGAAGAGGAGAAAAGGTGACCTCAGACTGTTTCCTGGTGGAAGTGTGGCCTTTTCCTTTTTTTTTTTTTTTTTTGAGATGGAGTCTAGCTCTGTTGCCAGGGTTACAGTGCAGTGGTGCGATCTCAGCTCACTGAAATCTCTGCCTCCCAGGTTCAAGTGATTCTCCTGCCTTAGCCTCCCAAGTAGCTGGGATTACAGGCACACACCACCATGCCCGGCTAATTTTTTTTGTACTTCAGTAGAGATGGGATTTCAACGTGTTGCTCAGGCTGGTCTCGAACTCCTGAGCTCAGGCAATCTACAATCTGCCCGCCTCAGCCTCCCAAAGTGCTGGGATTACAGGCATGAGCCACTGTACCAGTGGTCTTTTCCCTTTAAATGATCTTAGAAGACAATTTCCTATTAATAACCATGTTGCTATCAACCCTTAGAACCAAAGGAATGACTATCTAGCAGAAGTTGAACTCTCCCATACCGTGTGAAGAGGGTCTGCTTTGATTCAACTTTTTAAAAGAAGTTTGGAATAATTTAGACATGGCCCAATTATCCGGGCATGGTGACTCCAAGCCTGTAATCCCAGCACTTTGGGAGGCTGAGGCAGGTGGATCATGAGGTCAGTAGTTCAAGACCAGCCTGGCCAAGATGGTGAAACCCAATCTCTACTAAAAAAAAAAAAAAAAAAAGAAAAAGAAAAGAAAAAATACAAAAATTAGCCAGGTGTGGTGGCGGGCACCTGTAATCCCATCTGCTCAGGAGGCTGAGGCAGGAGAATCTCTTGAACCCAGGAGGCAGAGGTTGCAGTGAGCCGAGATCACGCCACTGCACTCCAGACTGTGTGACAGCGAGACTCCGTCTTTAAAAAAAAAAAAAAAAAAAGACAAAACCTGATTAATGTAACGTATTTCTTGAGCCATGATGCATTCCAAACATCCTCTTGAGGGTAGCCGTTATCAGAATTGTGGTGGTCATTCCCAACCAGTTTTCACCTGGAACTGGTTTCCTGGTTTTCTAGGTTTGAGTTACCTTGTGTTTATGAATTGTATTACGTCTGGTGAGTGACATAAGGTTCCTGTACTTGAGAAATTCAGTACTTTATTAGGAAAACAGAATTCTCACCTGTGAAACAATTAGAGAATTACAGGGGTCCGTATGAAATAAAATATTAAATGGTGTGAGACAGAGACTTAAGTTTGGCTCTTATAAAGGAAACTTTCAGTCTGGGTGTAGTGATTCACACCTGTAGTCCCAGCCCTTTGGGAGGCTGAGGCAGGCAGATTGCTTTGAGTCCAGGAGTTCGAGACCAGCCTGGGCAACTTGGCAAAACCCTGTCTCTACTAAGAAGAAAAAGAAAAATTAGCCAGACCTGGTGGCACATGCCTATAGTCCCAGTTACTCAGGAGGCTGAGGTGGGAGAATCACCTGAGCTCAGGAGATCAAGGCTATAGTGAGCCGAGATTGCACCACTGTACTTCAGCTGGACAAGCATAGTAAGACCCTGTCTCAGAAACAAAGGAACTTTCTTGAGCCCATGAACAGACACAGTCTCTGAAAAAAATGTCTGCATGGAAATGATTTGAACATCCCTGGGTTATGGGACATTTGTCTCTGTGGATTTAATGCCATCTTCTGTCATTTCAGAAAACAGTGACTTAATTCAGTAATAATTTAATGTTGCTGTGTGCTTATGCCAGTCATAAGCAATGTTGTAGTCAGGGGTCACAGTGAGGATATACTACCATCACTTACTTTCTCACTGGAGAGAGAAACACTATACTTAGGAAATTCTCTTCATATTTAAAAAAAGGCTACAAGTAAACAGGAGACAGTGATAGACCCTCTAGGCCCTTCTGAATTCCATGGTACCAGTTCCATTTGCTTCCATTCTTTTGTCAAAAATTTATGGCTGGCTGCGGTGGCTCACGCCTGTAATCCCAGCACTTTGGGAGGCCGTAGTGGGTGGATCACTTGAGGTCAGAAGTTTGAGACCTACCTGGCCAACACAGTAAAACCTCGTCTCTACTAAAAATACGAAAAGCAGCTAGGCCTAGTGGTACATGCCTGTAATCCCAGCTAACTTGGGAGGCTGAAGCAGGAGAATCACTTGAACCCAGGAGGCAGAGGTTGCAGTGAGCTGAAATTGAGCCACTGTACTCCAGCCTGGGTGACAGAGTGAGACTCCATCCAAAAAGAAAGAAAAATATTATCTTTTGAGATAGGGTCTCACTGTCAGTCAGGCTGAAGTGCAGTGGTGTGATCATGGCTCACTGCAGCCTTGACGTCCCTGACTCAAGGGATCTTCCTACCCCAACCTCTCAAATAGCTAGGACTACAGGCACATGCCATCATGCCTGGCTAATCTTTATGTTTTTGTAGAGATGGGGTTTTGCCATATTGCCGAGGCTGGTCTCAAACTGAGCTCAGGCAATCTGCCCATCTTAGCTTCTCAAAGTGCTGGAATTACAGGTTTTTTTTTGTTTTGTTTTTTTTTCCTTTTCTTTTTTGAGACAAGGTCTCACTCAGTTGCCCAGCCTGGACTGCAGTGATACAATCATAACTCACTGCAGCCTTGACTGCTGGGGCTCAAGAGATCTTCCCACCTCAGTTTCCCAAGTAATCGAGATCACAGGTGCACGCTACCACACCTGGCTAATTTTTTAGTATTTTGGTAGAGATGGGGTTTTGTCATGTTGCTTAGGCTGCTCTCAAACTCCTGGTCTTAAGCAGTTCTCCCACCTTGGCCTCCCAAGGTACAAAGATGCATTTTTAAACTTGCTATGTCTCTAAGGCATTTCTTGCTGCTGTCTGCTTGAATTCACCAGAGTAGTGATTATAGATTTTATTTTATTTTATTATTTATTTATTTATTTATTTATTTTTGAGACGGAGTTTCACTCATGTTACCCAGGCTGGAGTGCAATGGCGCGATCTCGGCTCACCGCAACCTCCGCCTCCTGGGTTCAGGCAATTCTCCTGCCTCAGCCTCCTGAGTAGCTGGGATTACAGGCACGCGCCACCATGCCCAGCTAATTTTTTGTATTTTTAGTAGAGACGGAGTTTCACCATGTTGACCAGGATGGTCTCGATCTCTTGACCTTGTGATCCACCCGCCTCGGCCTCCCAAAGTGCTGGGATTACAGGCTTGAGCCACCACGCCCGGCCTAGATTTTATTTTTTTAATACAAGGACTGGGTCTCACTATGTGTCCCCAGCAGGTCTTGAACTCCTGGCCTCAAGCAATCCTCCTACCTCTGCCTCCCAAATTGCTGGGATTACAGGAGTGAGCTACCATACCCAGCGTGATTTTTTTTTTTTTTTTTTTAGAGAAGAGTGTTACTTTCTTAAGTGTTTTGTTTGGGTTTTATTCCACAGGAAGGTTGAGGACCTTCAGTTCCGGGTTGAAGAAGAATCAATTACCAAAGGTGATCTTGAGGTAAAACCCCTCCAGCTCTCTTAAAACTTTTATGGGTGTCAGTATTCAGAAACATGGGTGAAATAATGTGCCAACTGAAATGAGTGGCCAGAACAGTCAGCTGAGGAAGCGGCAGGGGAAACCCTGGCCTCTCTGGCCATGTTGGGTTCTGGAGGGCAGCTTCGTGGTAACAGTGCTGGTCCTTGAGCCTGTGATTTTGTGTCCCACTTCCTATGGCAGAGTGAAATTTGCACTACTCTTTTCTCATGCTTCAGAATTCAAAACCATGAACTGAATTTCATCGTCATAAATCTGGCAGTGTGTCCTTAACTTAAAGCAGTCCTGAAGTGAGACTTACTTAACGTTCCTCTGATGATTACAAAAGGCATTTTAAATTTGTCATAGTAGTCCATAACAGGCCAGGTACAGTGGCTCATGCCTGTAATCCCAGCACTTTGGGAGGCCAAGGTGGGTGGATCACCTGAGGTCAGGAGTTCGAAACCAGCCTGGCTAACATGGTGAGAACCTGACTCTACTAAAAATATAAAATTAGCCAGGCATGATGGCGGGTGCCTGTAATCCCAGCTACTCGGGAGGTGGAGGCAGAAGAATTGCTTGAACCCGGGAGGTGGAGGTTGCAGTGAGCTGAGATCACGCCACTAAACTCCAGCCTAGGGGACAGAGCAAGACTTCGTCTCAAAAAGAAAAAAAATAGTTCATAACAAAGCTTTTCGCTTTATCTCAGCTTTGCTTTTTCAGTTGCAAGAGAAATCCTTTTATAAACCTATAAAAGGAATAAATTATGTATTCTAATTGGTGACTTTTTTTAAAAAAAAGTAATTAGAGCAAAAACTAAGAACACTTTATATTTCAGCTTCCTTTACTTCCATGACATTTGTAGAATTCATGGATTTTCCTTTAGTGTCAGGTTTCTCATCCCTTCTTAACAATTTATTCATATTAGTTTTTAAATTAGACACTAGAATTAAATGATTTTGATGGTTTTAAGCCATTGCTAGATATATGACAAATGTAAATCATTCAGTTTTTCAAATTTTCCAGATTTGTGGTTCTGTAGTCTACAATATTTTAGTAAAAATTGCACTTAACTGTGCATTTCCCAAATACTCAGTTTTACTACAATTTTAGAGTCTGTTGGCTGCCCACACCATGCTTAAATTTGAGAGGCACTTCCAAACAACAACTCTGATTTCTGTGGAAATAAATGTATCTTTACAGTTAACCCAAGAGCAAGGGGAACATTTTCTGGGTTCTAGTTGTATGGGGCCCAGAATTTAACGGTTATCAGTTTAATAGATATCTTCTTCACTCATTTCATATACAGCCACATTTCTTTAGTCGACTTTTGTGTTGTTCTCATCCGTTTAAAAACACCCCAAAGTCTCATTAGAAGTTTCATATCATCATCTAATTCATATAAAATATAGCCTATGGTGTCTTGGGGAGGGTCCAGTTAAAATAATTTACATTAGCTCTAGGCTTGTATAGTCTGTCTGATAAACTTACTTGAAATTAATCAAATAAAGTTATCTTGAAACCCTAACACATATTGAAACTTTAGTGGAATCTCTTTTTTGTTGTTGTTTAATTTATTTTATTTTTTTGCTGATAGCAAAAGAGCCAGATTTCTGAAGATCCTGAGAATGTAAGAGGGCACTTAACTGTGTGGATATTTCCCTTGTTAACAAAGATTGATCACAGATTAAAATGCTTATTGATAATACTCAAACATTAACTCCGTAATCTGACCTTGGGACATTGACCTTAATATTTCTGTGCATGTGGCTTTCAAAGCAGTTACATTTATATCCTGAAGAAATTGTATGTAATGACTAAGCTCCGCAAATTGATGTGTTTAATGAATAGGCCAATGTTTGCTTTATAAATAATTTTGCCAGAAAAGGGGGATAAGAAGTTTTTGTCTGGAAACTTGGCCTTCTTCATCTAATTCATAATGTGTTCTAATTTTAGTGGCATTATTCCAAAAAAGATGATATCTGACTGGAGCATAAAACATCCTAGATGTAAAGTTGTGGGAATTCTGGGGAAGTTTCCAAGGTGTCTAATTTTGCTTCCCATGAGAAGAAAGGGGATTGTGAGGCTGGTGGCTGTCCCAGAGCTGACTGGCTGCCTTTTCAGTGTGCCCCCTGCCACTGACCAGTGCCCACCAGTGCAGCTGATGAGACATTCAAACTTCCTTTTGTTTCTACAGTATTTTCCTTAGTTGTGAACCTAGAGGCAAGCATTTGTCAGTGAAGACACAGTATGTTTTAAATTGTTATTACTGAAGTGAGAGTTTTCTAGCTGTAGCATTACTAGGTATGCAGGTGTTTTACTTTTCTTCCTCTAAGTCCATACACCCAGTACAAGTCCTTGCCATGTTGTCTCCAGAGCATTGCTTCCTGGTGTACCCTGCCAGCTGTGCTGCTGGTTGTAAAGAACCTGGAAATGTTTTGCTTTGAATTACTGCCGCATTAGAAGGAATTTAAAGAATGACATTACTTCCTACCACCTCCTGGCTCCTGAAATAAACAGCTCAAGACTAAACTTTTGGCCTGGCGCTGTGGATTATACCTATAATCCCAGCACTTTGGGAGGCTGAGGCTGGCAGATCACCTAAGGTCAGGAGTTTGAGACCAGCCTGGCCAACATGGTAAAACCCCATCTCTACTAAAAATATAAAAATTAGCCAGGTGTGGTGGTGCACACCTGGAATCCCAGCTACTAGGCAAGCTGAGGCAGGAAAATCTCTTGAATCCAAGAGGCAGAGGTTGCAGTGAGCAGAGATCACATCATTGCATACCAGCCTGGGCAACAAGAGCAAAACTTCATCTCAAAAAAAAAAACAAAAAACAAACAAACCTGAACTTTCTGAAAGGTCTTTGTTCTAAAGGGTTCCTTTTTGTGAAGCTACTTCAGTGATCTGGGTCTCTTCTTTTCTTCCAAAACAGGCTCCCGCTGCCCTCGGTGTCAGTCTGCATGGGATTCCCGCCCCCGCCCCCCCCCCCCCCCCCTCTTGTGCGCTTCTCACAAAGCCTTTGCTTTCCTTCTCAATCCCCTGTCCCAGGACTTTCCTCTTGGGATACTCTGTGTCTTATTCTAAGAAAGGAATGATTTTTACAAGGAGGGTTATCCTGCTCAGTGTCACATTTTTAGAGAGTGCTGCGACATGGAAGTGGATCACTAGTTCACTCGTGGCTGATTGACCACCTAAGGTCAGGAGTTCAATACCAGCCTGGCCAACATGGTGAAACCCTGCCTCTACTAAAATATAAAAGTTAGCTGGGTGTGGTAGTGCTCACCTGTAATCCCAGCTACTAGGGAGGTTGAGGCACTGTAGAACCCTAGATAATGTGTATATAGACCCATCAGTAAGGAGGCGTTGGCCACGCTCATCTGGAAGATCTCTGAATGGGGAGGAGATCACATTAAATGTATGTTTGCAGGCCGGGCGCGGTGGCTCAAGCCTGTAATCCCAGCACTTTGGGAGGCCGAAGCGGGTGGATCACGAGGTCAAGAGATCGAGACCATCCTGGTCAACATGGTGAAACCCCGTCTCTACTAAAAATACAAAAAATTAGCTGGGCATGGTGGTGCATGCCTGTAATCCCAGCTACTCAGGAGGTTGAGGTAGGAGAATTGCCTGAACCCGGGAGGCGGAGGTTGCGGTGAGCCAAGATCGCGCCATTGCACTCCAGCCTGGGTAACAAGAGCGAAACTCCATCTCAAAAAAAATAAATAAAATAAATAAATGTATGTTTGCTTTTTATCTGGAAATAGCGACCTTTTACCCAGAGGACACTTAACTGTGTCAAGAGAAGAAAGGTTCTAGTGCCTTTCCTTTTTCCTACTACTGTAGTTTTGGATTTCAGTTCTTGAGGCTGTGACCTCAATTATGTAGATCAGGATTAGATTCTTTTCTTTTAAAAGCGGGGAAATTGAACAGTGTCCATCCAAGGCACATACGGACCAAGGGGACTATCCAGACAGTTAGGGCTTGAATTATATTCCATTATTTTGTGGAGTATACAGAGTTGAAGCAGGTGATGAACTGAAAAAACAAATTTTTGTTCACCTTTTAAATATCCCATGATGGTCCATCGATACCTGGTTTACAAGCAAAGTGACCTCTTGAATGCATTGAAGTCCCTGAGTCCCACTGGAATGAGTGAAGATATTTGTAACCTTCACTTTAACATTCCTCCCTCTACTGAAGCTCTGCACCACTTTGTGTCACTTTGTTTAGAGTCTGTTGTCATTTTTTCATTGCCTGTTAATTGTCCAGATTGACACGTCAGTTAGAACCACAAATTATTTAAATTACTGCAAGTAAATGACAGCTGCTGAGAGCAGCCCTGCGGGTGGGGACCTCGTCAGTCGCTTATTCTGATAATGGGTAACCTCTTGTGTAGGAGAGATGAGGGTGGGAAGAGATACATTTGGACCCAGATTATTTCGAATTGATTAAGATTCTGCTGCACTTAAACATGTTGGAGATTATCCTCTGTGTTCCCCATCAGGCTACATCCAAGTGCCTGATAGTGGAGAGAGCAGAATATCTGAGTTAACAGAAGTTTTAAATCACATTACTAACTCACCAGCTGTTTTTGCATGAGTTCAAACTCATGTCTTTGGATTGAGTTGCCATTTTACGTGTGAGTAATAAAAACAACTTCATCTTAAGGTAAAAATAATAAACCCCTTACCAATTTGGGCTAAACTTTCCTCCTGCCCTGAGCCTCTTAACTGGCCTGCTTCAGAGATGGAGATGATAGAGGATAATTATTACTAAATTTTCTCTTTTTAATTATGGTTCCTTTTTTCCCTCCCTGGAGCCAACTAGCCTTTGGGAAATCCACTGCTGGAAGGAAACTAGAGCTTCCATGGCCCTTTCCCGGTCATAATAGGAATGTTGCTGAGGACCTAACTCAGATCCTTTTCACCCATTTCTGCAGAGGCTGCTAGCGTGATTTCCTTAGCTCTAGTTTCCAGATTCCTTCTTTTGGGGTTACTATTTGACCTTTATTTATGTCAGGTTATATGCTAGGGTGCACAGATCTGCTCTAAGGACCTATTGAACACTTTTAAAATTTATGACATTATCTTTGCCATATTTAGATGACAGTGATGGTGATGATCATTCTGAGGGTCAATATACCTTTTAAAGTTATCGAGTCAGTTACATACACATTAATGTCAAGTAGCCTTTGTGGGGTAGAGGGAAAATGATAGTTTAGAGGGAGGGATATTAACTATTCTAATTGGTGCTGATAAACTTCACTTACCAATATTACTTATATTTGGCTGCATGCCTCTGACACTTCATCTGGCCTCATGTGTTTCCATTTTTTCTTTCTGTACAGACTAGCCCATGCCCCCTGCCCACCAGCATCCTTTGTCCATGGTATTCATCCTCACTGCCCACCTCATCTCACCTCCACCTCTTCCCTTCTCCATTCCCCTTTTGTTCATCCTTTGGCAGAAGGTACTGGTGGCTCAGCCTGCATGCCGCTCTCTCTCCTCTCGTGCTGGCATGTCATGGTGGCACTGTTGTGTTCTCTTCCTCTTCCTTTTTACTAACAGACGCAGACCAAACTGGAGCATGCCCGCATTAAGGAGCTTGAACAGAGCCTGCTCTTTGAAAAGACCAAAGCTGACAAACTCCAGAGGGAGTTAGAAGACACTAGGGTAATGCTTTTCACTATTTAATGAAGCAGACCCATGCATGTGAATGGTGGACGCCTCAGGTGACATGCTTTATAGTGGCCTGAGCCTTGACCCAGTGGTTCAACCTGAGTTTGGTCTTGTTACTGTTCAGGTGTTCGTGAGATGAGACTGATGAGTAGGAACAGGTGTTTTATATTTAGTCTTTTGTCAAAAGTAAAGACTGGTTCCTTTGGTAACCCAACCAAATCAAGATCAGAAACTTTACAACTGAATAAACAAACGGGTATAACTGTATTTGAAGTTGTTTATATTAATGCCATGAAACGCATTTCTCCAGCTGGCCACAAGCAGTCAATTGTCCTCTTGTTCTCATATTTCTAGTTATTAGGCTTTCTAAATAATTTTTTGTTACTGTTGTTTTACTTTAGCTCTTTTCCTGCCTTCTTCCCTGGTCTCATGGGAGAAGGAAATGGAAACATGGGCTCTGTTTAATGAGAGTTAAGGACTTTCACCCCAGTTACCTTTTTATTTCGGAAGGCTGATCTCTGCATCTTCCTGCTTTCTGTCACTCAGGGGATTGAAACCTCAGTGAATGCCAGATGCAGTGGCTCATGCCTCTAATCCCAGCACTTTGGGAGGCTGAGGCAGGTGGATCACTTGAGGTCAGGAGTTTGAGACCAGCCTGGCCAATATGGTAAAACCCTGTCTCTACTGAAAATACAAAAATTAGCTGGGCCTGATGGTATGTGCCTGTAATCTCAGCTACATGGGAGGCTGAGGCAGGAGGATTGCTTGAACCTGGGAAGCAGAGGTTGCAGTGAGCTGAGATTACTCCATTGTACTCCAGCCTGGGCGACAGAGTGAGACTCAATCTAAAAATACAAAAACAAAAAACAAAAAAAACCTCAGTTGTCAGGAGGGAAATGTATGTTGGGAACAGAATGGCTTCTTCCTGCCCCCAGCTCATTGTGGTTGGCCCTTGGAGCCAGGACATTAGTCATGTTTTAGCTTATTTATATATTAAAGCACCTATATAGTGCGAACTTCATGCCAGACATTATTGTGTCTTTACAAGTATTCAGTCTCAACACAACCCTAGGAGGTAGGGAGTATTAGTGTCCCCATTTTACAGACAAGAAAACTGAGGCACAGGGAAGTTAAGTAACTTGCCTAAGATAAAACAGCAAGTAGTAATAGTGGAGGCAGGATTTGCTTCTAGGCCATTTGGCCTCAGAGCGTGTGCTCTTAAAGACCACAAGATGGAGTCTGTCTATTATGGAAGTTGTTTTGTGTTTAAAGATTAAGAAATAGTCAGTTACATATAAAATATATATTCATATACCCTTTTAAATAATGAATTTTTCTGTCAGTGACTAAATTGCCCAGATTCTTAACTTCAGAATTTAAAAAATTACTCTGTTTCTAATCAAATTTGCTATCCTGATTTTTAAAAAAAATTTCTAGTGTTTGTAGAAATTTCTCATGTTGAGAATTCACTGACTAATCTAAAAATCTAGACAATTTTTCTTTTCTAAATCATACGTTTTTATTTCTTAAGAAGAAGTAACATGTTCTTTTGGCCCCTAAACTAAAGATTTCTTCTGTGTATTCGGCAAGAAAACAACAACAACAAAAAAAAGTGGGCCAGGCACAGCGTCTCATGCCTGTAATCCCAGCACTTTGGGAGGCGGAGACAGGAGGATCGCCTGAGTCCAATAGCTCAAAACCAGTCTGGGTAAGGTGGTGTGACACCCTGCCTCTACAAAAAATAAAAAAATTAGCTGGCTGTAGTGGCTACACGGGAGGCTGAGGTGGGAGGATCTCTTGAGCCCAGGAGGTTGAGGCTGCAGTGAGCCATGTTCATGTCTCTGAACTCCAGCCTGGGTGACAGAGCAAAACCCTGTTTTAAAAAAAAATGAGGCCGGGCGCAGTGCAGCTCACGCCTGTAATCCCAGCACTTTGGGAGGCCGAGGCAGGGGGATCATGAGGTCAGGAGTTGGAGATCAGCCTGACCAAGATGGTGAAACGCCGTCTCTACTAAAAATACAAAAATTAGCCAGGTGTGGTGGCACACACCTGTAATCCCAGCTACTTGGGAGGCTTGAACCCAGGAGGCGGAGGTTACAGTGAGCCTAGATTGCGCCATTGTACTCCAGTCTGGGCAACAAGAGTGAAACTAAAAAAAAAAAATTTTTTTTAATGTGGTAATTTCGTGCTGTTTCTTATTAACTTAGAGCCAAATAATTGATCTGGGAAAAACAATGGACTAATGAGATTGAGTTCCTTTAGTGTGATGGCTGTTGAAGTAATAAATTTTTTTTAAACAAGTAAGCTCCTCTCCCATGTCTTAGTTTCATCGGCAAACAATTTTGATGTTTTTTTTTTCCCCGCTCTAGATAAGAAAGCATTCATTTACACCATGGTTTATCTAAGTATTTCAGTTTAAAGCTTATATCAGCTGGGCACAGTGGCTCAAGCCTGTAATCCGAGCACTTTGGCTTTGGGAGGCTCGGGCAGGCAGATCACCTGAGGTCAGGAGTTTGTGACCAACTTGGCCAACATGGAGAAACCGCGTCTCTACTAAAAATACAAAAATTAGCCGGGCGTGGTGGCACATGTCTGTAATCCCAGCTACTCGGGAGTCAGAGACAGGAGAATTGCTTCAACCAGCAGGACAGAGGTTGCAGTGAGCTGAGATCCCGCCACTGCACTCCAGCCTGGGTGACAAAGTGAGACTGCACTCCAGCCTGGGTGACAAAGTGAGACTGTCTCAAAAAAAAAAAAAAAAAAAAAAAAAAAAA
>NW_022436942.1:80564362-80608265 GCF_009761245.1 Sapajus apella | reverse complement strand
AAAAAAAAAAAAAAAAAAAAAAAAAAAAAAAAAAAAAAAGCTTATATCTTCTTATATCTTTCCATAACAAAAGTATATCTTCTGTGGATCCTCACTCTTGGCTTTCCAAGTGTTAAAATAACCAAGTACCTGTGTAAGTTTTATATCACCTATGTTATTTTTAGGAAACACTTTAGAATTCTTTTTAGCCAATAAATCCAGTTTCCAAAGAGTGTGCTTGGTGCTGTAGAGATGTGAGCAAGAATAAAAATGATTTCTGACTTAATTTATGGTCTTAAACTAGCAGGAGAAGCAGACATACACATAGTTTCAAATGACGGCAGATTCTGGGAAATGAAAAATAAATTGCTATACTTTATAGGAAAATGCCATGGAAAGTAAAATCACATTGTTATTTATTATTTTTACTTATTTTTTACTTGGCATTTTTCTTTACCTGTTTTGTTGTAACTAAGAATAATTGCCCTATTGGGTTTAATGTATTTATGCTATAGACCTTGTAGCAATGAGGTTTATTAATGTTTTGTATTTTTTAGCAGATTTTATCAGATCCTGATAGGTTTATTAATGTTTTGTATGTCATTTTGAGGTAATAAACTCTTGGACTCTTCCATCCCTAGAAAATCAGGTGTAAATGAATTAACATCTTTAACCTGAGGAGTCTATAACTATGAAGCAAACAATTATAATCAGCTCTGTAATATTTAATTTTATTTGCTTTGATTATGCAGTTTTGGAGACCCCCAGTGCTTGCTTTTCCTCTTCTCTTGTGGACATTGTAATCTTTATTGGTGTCACAGCCTGCAGGTGGGCAGAGGAAATGAAAGAAGCATATCTGTTATTTTCTGTCTCAAAGAAAGGCAGTACGGGAGAGGAGTCTTAAATTCAGAGGAATTTTTAAACATTTTTTAAATAAATAAAAAAACAAAAATAAAATAAATTAAAAAAAAAAAACCAAAAAACATTTTTTTTTTGTAGACATGAGGTTCTTTCTATGTTGCCCAGGCTGATCTTGAACTCCTGGCCTCAAGCGATTCTCCTGCCTTGGCCTCCCAAAGCGCTAGGATTATAGCCATGTATCACCTCACCTGGCCAGTCAGAGGAGTTTTGATCCTTGAAAGTTTGGACTCACTGCTGTTTTAAAATTATTTTGTTTCTTTTCATTTCCTAGATTAGTGTGAGTTTTTATGCTGGAAGCTATTTTCCACATATCCTATGTGCTAAATGGATTGCATAGCAGGTAGCAGAGGGAAATAAATTTCTAGCAATGAAAGGACAAGGTTAAGAAAGTGTTTTTCTAGCCCTGGGGTATTTATTTAAAAGAAGAAAATTCTTGGGTACTACCCCAGAGCTCAAATAGAATCGAAGTATGTGGGAATAGGTAGAAACTTGCACTTTAGGCGTCCATTCCAGGTGATTCACGTGCGTACTAATTTCTGAGAACCACTGGGTTAGGGGGTTAGAGGAAGATGTTTACATCAAAATACTGATAGAATTATAAAATCTAAAAAGGGGAATTTGTGTAACATTCTATGTATTATTGCAGGTAAGTAATCATTCTTACTTTGTGTTTTAATAAAATGATTAGTAGGCCAGGCATGGTGGCTCACGCCTGTAATCCCAGCACTTTGGGAGGCCGAGGCAGGCAGATCACTGGCTGTGATCACTGGCTGGTTTGACACCAGCCTGACCAACATGGTGAAACCCCGTCTCTACTAAAAATAGAAAAATTAGCCAGGCATGGTGGTGTGCACCTGTAATCCTAGCTACTTGGAAGGCTGAGGTAGGAGGCAGGAGAATCACTTGAACCTGGGAATCGAAGGTTGCAGTGAGCTGAGGTTGCGCCATTACACTGCAACCTGGGCGACAAAAGCAAAACTCTATACAATTTATAATTTTCTGGTACTCACATTACTTTTTCGTAAGTCACAAGTGAAATTAGTTTTAATGATATATTTTATGTAAACTGATATATCCAAAATATCCTTTAATGTAATCAACATAAACATTATAAACAAGATATTTTAAACATTTTAAAATATAATTTCTTTTTTTTTTTTTTTTTTTCCCCCAAGAGACAGGGTTTGCTCTGTCTCCCAGGCTGGAGTGCAATGGTGCAGTTACAGCTCACTATAGCCTCAATCTCCTGGACTCTAGCAATCCTCCTGCCTTAGCTTCCCAAGTTGCTGTTACCACAGGCATGTACCTCCGTGCCTGGCTAATTTTTTATTTTTTGCAGAGATGGGGTCTTGCTATGTTGCTCAGACTGATCTTGAACCCCTGGCCTCAAATGATCCTTCTGCCTCAGCCTCCCAGAGTGTTGGGATTACAGGCGTGAGCCACTCTGCTTGGCCCACAAGACATGTTGTGTTCCTTTTTTTCTAAGTCTTCAAAATCTGGTGTGTATTTTACCCTTAAACCATACCTCACTTCAGATTAGCCACATCTCAAGTGCTCCGTGGCCATGTGTGAGTAACAGCTAATGTTCCGGTTGGCACAGTTCTGTAAGATCACTTCCATGAAATGAATAAGCATTTATGCAGCCTGGATGAAGTGGGGTAGAACAAACTGGCAAAATAAGGAAATGTTGTCTTTAAAGAGGCAGATATATCTGAGAACTTTGAAAATTACTGTTTCTTTTAATTTACCAGTTAATGGGTATTTCTCTGATTTAAGCTTCTTTGGAATTCGAGCTACTAGATTGGACTTAAGCCATTACCACAATTAGAAATATGTATTAACCTGTAAATGTTCATAATAGTTTGCTGCCTGAAATGGGACAGTTATTAAATATCTTCACTGTTACAGAAAATTGTCAGGCCAGGCTCAGTGGCTCACGTCTGTAATCCCAGCACTTTGGGAGTCCAAGGCAGGTGAATCACCTGAGGTCAGGAATTCGAGACCAGCTTGACCAACATGGTGAAACCCTATCTCTACTAAAAATGCAAAATTTAGCCAGGTGTGGTGGCACGTGCCTGTAATCCCAGCTACTTGGGAGGCTGAGACAGGAGAATTGCCTGAACCAGGGAGGCGGAGGTTGCAGTGAACCAAGATTACACCATTGTACTCCAGCCTGGGCAACAAGAGTGAAACTCCGTCTTGGGGAAAAAAAGAAAAAAGAAAAAAAAATTGTCAGTGACTTGTTATTTAAATGATCTTTTCTTCTTTGGACTGCTGTTAATAGGTGGCTACAGTTTCAGAAAAGTCACGTATAATGGAACTGGAGAAAGACCTAGCATTGAGAGTACAGGAAGTAGCTGAGCTCCGAAGAAGGCTAGAGTCCAATAAGCCTGCTGGGGATGTGGATATGTCACTTTCCCTTTTACAAGAGATAAGCTCTTTGCAAGAAAAGTTAGAAGTCTCTCGTACTGACCACCAGAGAGAAATAACTTCACTGAAGGAGCATTTTGGAGCCCGGGAAGAAACTCATCAGAAGGAGATAAAGGCTCTGTATACTGCCACGGAAAAGCTTTCCAAAGAGAACGAGTCATTGAAAAGCAAGCTCGAGCATGCCAACAAAGAGAACTCGGATGTGATAGCCCTGTGGAAGTCCAAACTGGAGACTGCCATCGCGTCCCACCAGCAGGCGATGGAAGAACTGAAGATATCCTTCAGCAAAGGGCTTGGAACAGAGACAGCAGAATTTGCTGAGCTAAAAACACAAATAGAGAAAATGAGACTAGATTACCAACACGAAATAGAAAATTTGCAGAATCAACAAGAATCTGAACGGTCTGCTCATGCTAAAGAGATGGAAGCCCTGAGGGCTAAACTGATGAAAGTCATTAAAGAAAAGGAGAACAGCCTGGAAGCCATCAAGTCGAAACTGGACAAAGCAGAAGACCAGCATCTCGTAGAAATGGAAGAGACGTTAAACAAATTACAGGAAGCTGAAATAAAGGTAAAGGAGCTAGAGGTACTGCAAGCCAAATGCAATGAACAAACCAAGGTTATTGATAATTTTACATCACAGCTCAAGGCTACCGAAGAAAAGCTCTTGGATCTTGATGCGCTTCGGAAAGCCGGTTCCGAAGGTAAATCGGAAATTGAGAAACTTAGACAGCAGGTTGAGGCAGCTGAGAAACAGATTAAACATTTAGAGACTGAAAAGAATGCTGAAAGTAGCAAGGTTTGTATTGACATCCTCCATTTTTTTCTTTTCCATTTGTTATTCTTATTTTGCATTGTTACTTTTGAGTTGAGGTCATTCATCTTCCAAATCGCTGATTTAATTAAATTGCTTGATGTCCCCAGTTGAGTATAGTGTAGTATGTTCTGAGTATGGTTTCATCTGAGGAGATTAGAGAAAATAATGGCTTAACCACGTGAATTTATTTTGGTTGCCTATTATCTGGGTACCTTATCTATTAATCTCTGGGCTATGCTATGACCTCTTCTTTAAGCTTAGCTCCAGCCTATACTCTATTTAAAATATAGAATGCCCTAACACTGTGGTGTTAAGATGAATGAATGAATGAACAGAAACTTAAAAGATAGTCATCTAGATGACTATTCTTTGGGTTAAGTTAAAAAAAAAAGATTGGCTGGGCGCAGTGGCTCATGCCCGTAATCCCAGCACTTTGGGAGGCTAGAGTGGTTGGGTCACCTGAGATCAGGTGTTTGAGACCTGCCTGGCCAATATGGCGACACCACATCTCTACTAAAAATACAAAATTACCTAGGTATGGTGGTGGATGCCTGTAATCCCAGCTACCTGGGAGGCTGAGGCAGGAGAATCTCCAGAACCTGGGAGGTGGAGGTTGCAGTGAGCTGAGATTATGCCACTGCACTCCAGCCTCGGTGACAGAGTGAGACTCTGTATTTAAAAAAAAAAGAAACTTAAAAGATCATCTCCTCCGTTCCTAACCATGTACAGTCAGGTGCCACATAATGATGTTTCAATCAACAGTGGACCACATAAACAAAGGTGGTTCCATAAGACTATAATATGGTATCTTTACCTTTTGTATGTTTAAATATGCTTCGATACACAAATACTCAGCATTGTGTTACAGTTGCCTACAGTGTTCAGTACAGTAACATACAGGTTTATAGTCTTGGAACAATAGGCTGTACCATGTAGCCCAGGTGTGTAGTAGGCTATACCTTCTAGGTGTGTGTAAGTACACCCTATGATGTCCACACGACAGTGGAATTGCCTAATAATGCATTGCTCAGAAGGTATCCTGGTTCTTTTAAGCAATGCATGACTGTAATTGCCTTATCTGTATAAAAACAGAATGTGAGCTTAATGCTTCTTGACTATTAAAATTAACATGTTGGCCAGGCGAGGTGGTCACATCTGTAATCCTAGCACTTTGGGAGGCCAAGGCAAGTGGATCACTTGAGGTCAGGAGTTACAGCCTGGCCCCTCTCTACTAAAAATACAAAAATTAGCCAGGCGTGGTGGTATGCGCCTGTAGTCCCAGCTACTCGGGAGGCTGAGGCACGAGAATTGCCTGAACCCGGGAGGCAGAGGTTGCAGTGAGCTGAGATTGTGCCACTGGGTGACAGAGCAAAACTCGATCTCAAACAAAAACAAAAAAACATGCTGTGATAAATAACATTCACAGCAAAATTAAGGTTAAGAGCCTGGAGCACTTTGCATGGCAAAAAAACTCTTTGGAGTTTTTTCTATGGCACAATGAGAATACAATCTGTCCCCTCCTTCACTGGGGGAAATACTGAACAAGTGTGCATTTGGTCAAGGCTTAGGAAATTACATGAAACGTTCGCCAGTGGCATTCCTTTCTAACTAGCCTTGTTAAATATCATCTTTATTTTTAAGGATGGTTCGAGGAATTCTTTCCCAGTCCTGCTACTAGTTGAGGCGCTGGTATTGATGCTGAATGTTCTGAGCTTTTTGTGGGAGAAGCTGCTCTCTTGGCAAAGAAGGAAGGGTTGTGATAGTTAAATGGGGTGAGGTGAGGACTGACAAACAGCAGAAAATTGCTAACTAACCATAGTTGAAGATGACAAACTGGTTACAGGAAATTTTTCTCAAATCTCCTCATGTGGTACCAAAATACTAATCAAAACACAAAAATTAATTAGATAATATTTAGCTAATGTTTACTTTTTCACATCAAGATTTCTTGAAAGCCAAGTTCTAATAACTATTGTCCAGTATATATATATATATATTTTTTTTTTTGAGACAGAGTCTCACTGTGTCACCTAGGCTGGACTGCAGTGGTTCAATCTCGGCTCACTTTAAGCTCCGCCTCCCAGGTTCAAGCGACTCTCCTGCCTCAGCCTTCTGAGTAGCCAGGATTACAGGCACCTGCAACCATGCCGGGCTAATTTTTGTATTTTTATTAGAGACAGGGTTTCACCATGTTGGCCAGGCTGGTCTCAAACTCCTGACCTCACGTGATCCACCTGCCTTGGCCTCCCAAAGTGCTGGGATTACAGCCTTGAGCTGTCCAGCCCTGCCTGTCCAGTGGATTTTTAAATTTCATTTTTATTTAAATGTTGAAATACTTTAAGCATATACAAAAATAGAGAAAATAATGTTGCCCACATATATTCCATTCCCATCTTAAGGTTTTTGTTTTATTTATTTATTTATTTATTTATTTAGAGACGGAGCTTTGCTCTTGTTACCCAGGCTGGAGTGCAATGGCGCGATCTCGGCTCACCGCAACCTCCGCCTCCTGGGTTCAGGCAATTCTCCTGTCTCAGCCTCCTGAGTAGCTGGGATTACAGGCACGCACCACCATGCCCAGCTAATGTTTTGTATTTTTAGTAGAGACAGGGTTTCACCATGTTGACCAGGATGGTCTCGATCTCTTGACCTCGTGATCCACCCGCCTCGGCCTCCCAAAGTGCTGAGATTACAGGCTTGAGCCACTGCGCCCGGCCTATTTATTTATTTTTTAAGACAGAGTCTTGCTCTGTTGCCCTCACTGCAACCTCTGCCTCCCAGGCTCAAGGGATTCTCCTGCCTCAGCCTCTTGAGTAGCTGGGATCATAGGCATGTGCCACCACACCTGGTTAATTTTAATATTTTTAGTAGAGTCAGGCCATGTTGGCCAGGCTGTTCTTGAACTCCTGACCTCAGGTGAGGTCTGCCCGCTTCGGCTTCCCAAAGTGCTGGGATTACAGGTGTGAGCCACCACGTCCGGACTTAAGGTTTTTAAAGTCTAGGAAATGAAATTGCTCAAGTAGCTCATTTAAAAAGTAAGCATCCATACCTTCTGCTTCAGATCATGCTGATATTCCAAATTACAATGAAGCATAAACAGTCTATTTTGACTATTTAAAAATGGCCGCTGGGCACAGTGGCTCACACCTCTAATCCTAGCACTTTGAGAGGCCAAGACAAGAGGATTGCTTGAGTCCAGGAGTTTGAGACCAGCCTGGGCAACATGGTGAGACCCCCATGTCTCTTTTTTTTTTTTTTTTTTTTTTGAGACAGGGTCTCACTTTGTCACTCACTGGAGTGCATTGGCGCAGTCTCAGCTCACCACAACTGCCACCTCACAGGCTCAAGCGATTCTTCTGCTTCAGCCTCCTAAATAGCTGTAATTACAAGCGCACACCACCACACCTGGCTAATTTTTATATTTTTAGTAGAGATGGGGTTTTGCCATGTTGGCCAGGCTGGTCTCGAACTCCTGACCTCAAGTGATCCACCCTCCTCGGCCTCCCAAAGTGCTGGATTACAGGCATGAACCACCAATCCCGGCCAGAGACCCCATCTCAAAAAAATTTTTTTAAACATTAGCTGTGGTGGCATGTGCCTATAATCCCTGCTGCTTATGAGGCTGGTGCTGGAGGATCAGTTGAACCAGGAGTTCAAAGTTGCAGTGATCCATGATCACACCACTGCACTCCAGCCTAGGTAACAGGGGAGACTCTGTCTCAAAAAAAAAAAAAAAAAAGCCACTAGAAAATCATATATAGAACTGATTGTTAAAGAAGTCGTTGACCTCTTAGAATTAAAAACCAACAAGATAAGATTAAAACAAAAAACAACCACAAAAAGAATTAAAAACCAACATCAAATTTGTTGTACTCCTTTCAGTTTTGTTTTGTTATGTTGCTCATAAATTTTTTACATTTTTTTCTTCTCATTCTTTTTTGTTTTCCTTTTGTTCATTTAATTCTATACCATGTAACTCCGTGTGTTAGGCTAGTAGCATTACCAAAGAGCTCCAGGGGAGAGAGCTAAAGCTTACTAACCTTCAGGAAAATTTGAGTGAAGTCAGCCAAGTGAAAGAGACTTTGGAAAAAGAACTTCAGATTTTGGTAAGTACCTGTTGGGAATCTGAATCTCAGGGTTTCTGGCCACTTCCTGTTTTAAAAAAATCCTCCAGTAAGAAATATTGTAGTTGTTTGCTTTCTCTTTCTAAGTGTTGATGCAGCTTGAGTGTATTAGTTATTGGCTGGTAAATAATTGTCCCTCCAGGAGAGTCAGATCAAACCTAAACTAACAGCCAAGGTACGTATTACTTTTTTTTTTTTTTTTTTTTAAATCTATGCCTTTGCCTCTGTTAATGCACTGCTTTGAAATGTTATTGACTACTTAGTTTTGCTAAACACAGAGCCCTTCCAAGTTATACATCAAACACAGTTAGGTTTCATATTGAGTGAGGCACCTAAACTGTGCTTTCTCCTTGATCTGTGACTCTCAGGGCAGCAGTCGTCCTGGGCCATCGGCGCCCTCCTTTGGTGAGACAGAATGCTTGCCATCTAATTAAACAAATTCAAAGAAATCTAACTCAGTTTATTGCACCTAAGAAAATGACCTTCTCTTTCATGTTTTCTCTTTCCTTAATCTCAAGTTGTATGACATAAATATGTATATATTTTACCTTTTCTCAACTTTGTTCCTTCCTACTTGCCTCCTGCACTTTAAAACCAAGTTTAAACAAGGCTGATATGCACAAAGAGTGCCAATGGTGCCCACCCACACACCATGGAAAGAAAAGTCAGAGGCTTATGGAGAAACTAGACAAGAGGCATATGAGCCACTCAGGGTCAGCTGTCCCAGGTCCTCCACATCCCTTCCTATTACCCATTCATTACACTTCTGTGCTATTAACAGTGTGAATAAAAGTGTATGGCTCCTTTCTTTTCCTTTCTTTTCTTTCTTTCTTCCTTTCTTTCTTTCCTTCCCTTCCTCCCTCCCTTCATTTCTTTTCTTTGTTTTCCTTTTCCTTTTCCTTCTTTTCTTTTCTTTCTTCCTTTCTTTCTCTCTTGTCCAGGCTGGAGTACAGTGGTGCTATCTCAGCTCACTGCAACCTCCACCTCCCAGGTTAAAGAGATTCTCCTGCCTCAGCCTCCTGAGTAGCTGGGATTACAGGTGCACACCACCACACCCAGCTAATTTTCATATTTTTAGTATAGATGGGGTTCCACCACGTTGGCCAGGCTGGTCTCATACTCCTGACCTCAAGTGATCCACCCATCTCAGCCTCCCAAAGTGCTGGGATTACAAGCGTGAGCCATCGTGCCCAGCCTGGTGTCCTTTAAGAAAATCTTTTGAGTTCGTTTTTCTGCCCTCCTTCCAAAGCTTTTAGGAAACCTTGCCTTTTTTTCCCCCGTAAGTTAGAATATTCTTCCGTATATCTTAGGACAAGACATGCTACCTTGAGTGTGACTGTGGGAATGCACAGGGGGCAGCCTGTGGGCTTGGATACCCTGTGGCTTCTGCACCATCTTTTCATAATCCCAGCTAGTTAACAATACCCATGTAACAATCCTCTTGATGTAGCTAGCTCAAAGTTCATCTCAGGACAACTAGGAGAGTGATTTTTAACTTGGCCTATTGTCATGTTTAGAAGTCCTTGAACAGTAAGTGACTGATGGTCCTTTTCAGTTTAAAAAGTAGCGACACCGACCTAGATTCAAGATATTAGACTCAGATTACTCTCAGAAATAACAAATTTCAGAGCTTTCTTCACCATCTCAGGCAGATTTCTGAAGAGAAGGGCTGCTGTTTGAGGGGTAGCAACATGAAGCATACACGTGCACCATGTGTATACACACACATGCATGTACTTCCCTAGGTATGAACATGCCTACAGGTGCATGCAGGTGATGCCGTCCCATGCATGCACACACACACATGCAAACTGCACTGATGTGTGTGTATCCATGCACATGTGTATGACCCACATGTGGTAGTAATTGGCGTCACATGTTTCATGTATATTAGTTTTAATAAAACAAGACCAGCAACAAAAAGTCGATAGTGTTGTAGTTATAATTGACATAAACTCCTTATCTTTACAATGTGAAATCTTTCTGTTCAGAATCTCTGGTTCTTTTTCCTTAGAAAGAAAAGTTTGCTGAAGCTTCGGAGGAGGCAGTCTCCGTTCAGAGAAGTATGCAAGGTATGTCTTACTAGAGCTTGTGTAGATCGCTTTAAAGACTATCATACTCTTAGACTGGAGCTAGCCTGTGGAGTGCACAGAGTAGACACTGCCCGTAGCCTAATTTCACTCTCCTGGAAGTTCCTGCCATGCTCAGAAATACTGGCTTCCATTGGTTTCCTGAAGCCTCAAACTCCCAATTAATTTTTTCTTCTTCTGGCTTAAGGCTTGTTCTACATTAAAATGTAAATATTATTGGGGAGAGTGTTATTTATGTTTTCATCGTTAATAGCTTTATTGAGTTTTAGCTGGAAGGGGGAAAGAGATGAGTGGAAAGGGCCTGATGCCTCCCTAAAGTACAGATTTGGGGAGGCCAGAGAGAGCGGCAGACCTGCTTTTTTCAGGACGCACCCAGCAGTGTAATTTGTAAGGGGATTTTTGAGTATTCCTGTGTTCTCAGATCTCTTGAGCATACGATTTGATCCAGATAGCTTATTAAATATGAAGCTTATTAAACTTCTAACTTTATCCTAAATAGAAACTGTAAATAAGTTACACCAAAAGGAGGAACAGTTTACCAAGCTGTCTTCTGACTTGGAGAAGCTGAGAGAAAACTTAGCAGGTAAGAAGACATCTCTGATGACTAAACATTAAATACAGTAGGCTTCCTCATATTTGAGACAGTTGTAGGATGTTACATAACAAATGTACTATTCAAGCGTAGCCTCTTTACTCATTATGGTGACATAAAAACACGATGAAGTACTTGTTTGAGATCTGTAACCTACACCAAGTTCTCTTTGCTGTTTTCACGAGAGCCAGAATCTGCCACATTTCACCACTGCCACTGCTATCCTTGCTCCAAGCCAATGGCCGTCTTTCACCTGAGCTACCATAACAGCTGACCACCTGGGCTCACTGCTGCTGCCCATGCCTGCTTCAGTCTGTTCTCCACACCGCAGCCAGAGCAATCCTTTTAATATGAAGTCAGATCACGTCGCTTCTCTGCTCAAGGTCATCCAGCAGCTCCCATCCCATGCAGGGAAAGAGCTGTCGTCCTTACCATGATCAGGCCCTATTACCTCTCAGATTTCATCTGGGACCCCCGTTCCCTCCTCATTCCACTCCAGCCACCTCAGCCTGTTTGCTCGTGCTTGGACGTGTCAGGCGTGTTCCTGCCGCGCAGCCTGTGTGCTTACTTTTCCCTGTGCCCTCACTTCCTTCAGGTTTTCCCTTCCATGTCACCACCTTAGGGAAGCGCCATCTAAGATTCTAACCTTCTTCCCAGCTCCTTTCCCTGCATTGATTTTTCTTCCTCTTAGCACTTAATTAATTCTACGATTTCTTTCCTTTATCTTTCTTATTGTCTGCCTTCTTCACTAGAATGTGCTTTTTATGAGGACAGGAATTGCTTTGTGAAAATATTACCAGAGCAAGGATGCACTCAGCCAGTTTTTGTTGATTATGACACAGCCGTGCTATTCTTTTTTTCTCTATATATTTAGATATGGAGGCAAAATTTAGAGAGAAAGATGAGCGAGAAGAGCAGCTGATAAAGGCAAAGGAAAAACTGGAAAATGACATTGCAGAAATAATGAAGATGTCAGGAGATAACTCTTCTCAGCTGATGAAAATGAATGATGAATTACGTCTGAAAGAAAGGTATAGATGACTGTTGATAAGAGTGCCCACCTTAGGCTCTGTGGGAAGGTCTAGGTGGGAGGGAAGACAAATGTTTAGGATTATTATGTTTTAAAATCTCCCATCTCTGTTCCTTTCTATTATTACCTCATTGTGTCCTTGAATAAGCTATTTAACCTTCTAAAATGGGTTTTACCTATCTTACTTGTCAAGAACAACAGAATTAAGGAATATAATATTATTTATGCACCATTTGGTGACTTATAAAGAAAAGATAATAAGGCAGGGGCGCAGTGGCTCATGCCTATAATCCCAGCACTTTGTTTTTTTTTTTTTTTTTTTTTTTATTTGAGACGGAGTTTCACTCATGTTACCCAGGCTGGAGTGCAATGGCGCGATCTCGGCTCACTGCAACCTCCGCCTCCTGGGTTCAGGCAATTCTCCTGCCTCAGCCTCCTGAGTAGCTGGGATTACAGGCACGCGCCACCATGCCCAGCTAATGTTTTGTATTTTTAGTAGAGACGGGGTTTCACCATGTTGACCAGGATGGTCTCGATCTCTTGACCTCGTGATCCACCCGCCTCGGCCTCCCAAAGTGCTGGGATTACAGGCTTGAGCCACTGCGCCCGGCCCAATCCCAGCACTTTGGAAGGCCAAGGTGGGTGGATCATTTGAGGTAAAGAGTTCGAGGCTAGCCTGGCCAACATGGTGAAACCTTGTCTCTGTTAAAAATACAAAAATTAGCTGGACATAGTAGTGTCTGCCTGTAATCCCAGCTACTCAGGAGGCTGAGATGGGAGAATCACTTGAACCCAGGAGGTGGAGGTTGCAGTGAACTGAGATTGTGCCACTGCACTCCGTCCTGGGCAACAGAGCAAGACTCTATCTAAAAAGAAAGAAGAAAAGAAAAAGGTAGTAGTTCACTAATGGCAATAATATCTTTTATGGGCAGTTAAAAATATTTTTAACATTTTTTTTTTGAGATAGAGTCTCACTCTGTTGCCCAGGCTGGAGTGCAATGGCTCAATCTCTGCTCACTGCAGCTTCCACCTCCCAGGTTCAAGTGATTCTTCTGCCTCAGCCTCCCAAGTAGCTGGGATTACAGGCATGCGCCACCATACCCAGCTGATTTTTGTATTTATAGTAGAGATGGGGTTTCACTATGTTGGCCAGGCTGGTCTTGAACTCCTGACCTCAAATGATCTGCCCGCCTCGGCCTCCCAAAGTGCTGGAATTACAGACGTGGGCCACCATGCCTGACCTTAACTTGTTTTAATGGGAAACACATATTACCTATCACTATGGGCTATGCACCGTGCTAACAGCTTTCTAATTCTTATCATTATCCTATGAGGTGAGAGGAGGTGAGTTTAGCATTATTCCCATTCTAAGGAAAAAGAGGCCAGGCACGGTGGCTCACCCCTGTAATCCCAGCCAATTTGGGAGGCCAACGCGGGCAGATCACCTGAGATCAGGAGTACGAGACCTGCCTGACCAACATGGAGAAATCCTGTCTCTCCTAAAAATACAAAATTAGCTAGGTGTGGTGGTGCATGCCTAAAACCCCAGCTACTGAGAAGGCTGAGGCAGGAGAATGACTTGAACCCGGGGGGAGGTGGAGGTTGTAGTAAGCCAAGATCGCACCATTGCACTCCAGCCTAGGGAACAAGAGCAAAACTCCATCTCAAAGAAAAAGAAAAAGAGGCTGGGCATAGTGGCTCACGCCTGTAATCCGAGCACTTTGGGAGGCCGAGGCAGGCAGATCACCTGAGGTCAGCAGTTTGAGACCAGCCTGGCCAACATGGTGAAACCCTATTGCTATTAAAAATACAAAAATTAGCCAGGTGTGGTGGCGCACACCCGGAATTTCAGCTACTTGGGAGGCTGAGGTGGGAGAATCAGTTGAACCCAGGAGGTGGAGGTTGCAGTGAGCCAGGATCATGCCACTGCACTCCAGCCTTGGCAACAGAGCTAGACTCCATCTCAAAGAAATAAATAAATAAGGTCAAGGGTGGTGACTGACACCTGTAATCTCAGCACTTTGGGAGGCTGAGGCAGGTGGATCATCTGAGATCGGGAGTTTGAGACCAGACTGACCGACATAGAGAAACCCTTTCTCTACTAAAAATGCAAAATTAGCTGGGTGTGGTGGCACATGCCTGTAATCCCAGCTACTTGGGAGGCTGAGGTAGGTGAATCACTTGAACCTGGGAGGCAGAGGTTGCAGTAAGTTGAGATCGCACCATTGCACTCTAGCATGGTCAACAAGAGTGAAACTCTGTCTAAAAAAAAAAAAAATTAATAAAATTAAAATTAAAAAATAAGGAAGGGAGGGAGGGAAAGAAGCAGGGAGAAAGGGAAACTGAGGCTAACTGGGGTTAAGCCTGATGTTTCAGATCTGGGCAGTCTGGTCCCAGAACCCTTCCTGCTCTTAATAACTGCATTGTACTTCCTCAGTGCTCAAGTTTCTTCTGTCTTAATATCTGTTATTGTCTTTATTCTGGAATTCTTGTTGCTTTGATCTTATTCTTTTAATAGCTGTCATATAAAAATCAAATAATTTATAAGCGAAGATTTATAAATGAAGTCTGTAGGCATTAGACTTCTTAAAAGTGTTAATATCTGCAAAGTTCTTTTTGTTGTTGTGTTTTTTGTTTTTTGTTTTTTTTGAGAGAGTCTTGCTCTGTCACCCAGGTTAGAGTGCAATGGCACACGATCTCTGCTCACTGCAACCTTCACCTCCCAGGTTCAAGTGATTCTCCTGCCTCAATCTCCTGAGTAGCTGAGATTACAGGCACCCGTCACCACACCTAGCTAATTTTTTGTATTTTTAATAGAGATAGAGTTTCACCATGTTGGCCAGGCTGATCTTGAACTCCTGACCTCGTGATTCTCTCGCGTTGGCCTTCCAAAGTGCTGGGATTACAGGCGTGAGCCACTGCACCTGGCTGCAAAGTTCTATTTATTAATATATCCAACCTTTCACCCCCACACAATTCAGTCAGTGCTGAGTGTAGCCAGGCCTTGGTTGGGCAACTGTGGTCAAACTTGCCTTGGTGGTGGTGGCTCAGTGTCTTCAAGAAGCTCCATTTTATAGGTGTTTTGTGAATGTAAAATCTAGAATTACCCCCAAGTTTCCCTTGTGTATCTGTGATTCATCTGAGAGTCTGTTTTCTAGGTCAATGTCCCATATTTTATAAATTATTTTATAAATTTATTTTTAAATAATATATAATTTATTTATTTATAAAATAAATAAATTATTTTATAAATTTATTTATTTATAAAATAAATTATTTTATAAATTTATTTATTTTTGTTCAACCACATGATCCCTTTAAGGTAAAACTTTGAGTTATTGTGATTTTTGTATCTTCTGTTCTTCAGAAGCACTAGAATGAATTTTTGGTAATCTAGTATGCTAAAATTTTTAAATGCCCATTTCCTTTATTTGTTTTTAATTGAGACGGAGTCTTGCTTTCTTGTCCAGGCTGGACTGCAGTGGCTCAATCTCGGCTCATTGCAACCTCGCTCTATCAGAGTCAACCAGTTCTCCTGCCTCAGCCTCCTGAGTAGCTGGGATTACAGGCATGTAATCCTGTAATCCAGGTGCCACCACACCTGGCTAATTTTTGTATTTTTAGTAGAGATGGGGTTTTGCCATGTTGACCAGGCTGGTCTTGAACTCCTGAACTTAAGTGACCCATTTGTCTCGGCCTCCCAGGGTACTGGGATTATAGGCATGAGCCACCATGCCTGGCCTCAGTTCCTTTAATATGTTTATTTTTTACTCTTTCTTTTTTTTCTTTTTTTGATCTACTGACATAAAATAGTAAACCTTCACAATTATAGTAGTTGTTACTCTAAATAATTACTTATCATAATTGGTAAAATGGCTCTGTTTTGTTTTGTTTTGTTTTTAAAGATGGGGTTTCACCATGATGGCCAGGCTGGTCTTGAACTCCTGAACTCAGGTGATCCACCCACCTCGGCCTCCCAAAGTGCTAGGATTACAGGCGTGAACCACTGCGCCCGGCCGGTAAAATGATTCTTTAGGCAAAGCATTTAAAATTTTTTCGCCTATTTTAGATGTTATTAATTACACATAACTTTTAAAAATCATTAATATAGGCCGGGTGCCATGGCTCACAACCTATAATCTCAGGTCTTTGGAAGGTCGAGGTGGGCGGATCACCTGAGGTCAGGAGTTCGAGACCAGCCTGGCCAACATAGTGAAACCCTCTATTAAAAGCACAAAAATTAGCTGGGCATGGTGGCAGGTACCTCCTAGCTATTCAGGAGGTTGAGGCAGGAGAATTGCTTGAGCCTGGGAGGTGGAGGTTGCAGTAAGCCTAGATCGCACCACTGCACTGCAGCCTGGGTGACAAGAGTGAGACTCGGTCCCAAAATAAAAATAAAAATTAAAAATTATTAATACCATTGTTATTAATAGTATATTTTAATATAAATCTTAAATTTAAAACATTCTTATGAAAAATCTGACATCTTATATCGAAACTTTTTCTAGATATGTAGAAGAATTACAGCTCAAACTTACAAAGGCTAATGAAAATGCAAGTTTTCTACAAAAGAGTATTGAGGATGTGACTCTCAAAGCTGAACAGAGCCAGCAAGAAGCAGCTAAAAAGCACGAGGAAGAAAAGAAAGAATTAGAGAAGAAATTGTTGGACCTGGTAAGGAGAGACTCAGTGGGCCTGTTTGCTGGCAAGGAAGGCAAGGGGCAGTACACATATGGCTGGATGACTCATTCCCTCACTTGGGGTCTCTGCAGGAAAAGAAGATGGAAACGAGCCACAACCAGTGTCAGGATCTGAAAGCCAGGTATGAGAAAGCCACTTCCGAGACTAAAACCAAGCATGAAGAAATTCTGCAGAACCTCCAGAAGACGCTGCTGGACACAGAGGACAAGCTGAAGGCCGCACAAGAGGAGAACAGTGGCTTGCTGCAGGAGCTGAAGGAGCTGAGAAAGCAAGCTGATAAAGCCAAAGTACGCGATGGGAGAGAATTGCCTTGTGCTGTAGCTTGCCTGAGCTCTTTGTCAAGGCAGGAAGGGTGCTTAGAAAGCAGCAGTCAGTGGGACAAGTTAAGGTGGCCTCTATAAATGTTACTCTTCTCAGTGCATGGCAGGTGGCACATTATGTTTCCTATGGCTTCAAGTGTTTTGTGCCAGCTGCTATTCCTTCTGAGGGTCAGTGATGGCTGCAGGTCTTTACCGGAATGGACGGTGCAGCTGTCACCCCCGTGCTGCCTGTTTCCCAGCTGTCACAAAGGTTCTGACGCTGCCTGAGCTCTGCTTGCCTACTTGTTGCTCTAATCTTGGCCATGCTTGTTGCTGCCTTGCACTAGTTAGGAGAGACGTTGCAATAAAGCAAGAGGCAGAGCTCACGTGAAGCAAGCGAGCAAGGAGTCAGGATGAGAGAGAGCCTGGTTGGAGGAACAGAGCTCTTCTAGGAAGAGTTAAAATTGAGAACTTACAGAGGGGCTTTTAGGTGTCCCCAGGAGGGTACCGTGAGCTTATTGACAAGGAAGCTGGATTCAAGGGCAGGGAGGAAACATCCTGTTAGTAGATAGAGCAGAATTCTATATGTTGGATTTTATTTTATGGTTTCAGGATTGTATCTGTGCCCAATACATATCTTTTTCTTTTTCTTTCTTTTTTTTTTTTTTTTTTTTTTTTAAGAGAATGGAGTCTTGCTATGTTGCCCAGGCTGGTCTCAAACTCCTGGGCTCAAGCAGACCTCCCACTTCAGCCTCTTAAAGTGTTGGGATTACAGGTGTGAGCCACCGTGCCTGGCCTGCCCAGTACATTTTGTGACTCTGGTAACTTCATGAAGTTCAACCTTCCCACTATTTAACCTTTTATTGCTCAAAGGAAAGTAAATAATTCATTTTTATTTATTTTTAAGGTGTTATAGGAGTTTAGTAGAAATGATAAAAGAGCATGCATAGGACTTGAAACCAATCCCATGAAAAACCTCCTAACTAAGTGGACATGACATGGTATGTATGTGCCATGCGTGTCATCTGTGAAACCCATATTCTCCCTCTTCTACACGCTGATAACTGAGGATTTCTCTTCTTTCTCTGAAACACCTCCAGTTTTATGTGCCATTTAACACTAGATATAATTCCCAGATCTTTTGTCTTTGTGCTTTCTTTTATCTGGGAAGACTTCAGGTTTTTTTTTTTTTTTTGTATTGCCTTTAAAATGTTGCAGCCTGAGCAAACCACAGCATTCTAGAACTGTTTTAAGGTTTCCTCAGTTTTTTTGTCTGTTTTTTGAGACAAGGTCTTACTCTGTCACCCAGGCTGAGTACCATAGGACAGTCATGGCTCACTGCAGCCTCAAGTCATCCCCCTCCCTCAGCCTCCCAAGTAGCAAAGACTAAAGACATGTACCACTATACCTGGCTAATTTTTTATTTTTTGTAGAAACAGAATCTCACTATGTTGCCCAGGCTCGTCTTGAATCACTGGATGGAAGCAATCCACCTGCCTTAGCTTCCCAAGGTGCTGGGATTGCAGGTATGAGCCACCATTCCTGGCTGGTCTCACTAATTTTGTTGGTTGTTTTGTGCAAGGGTCATTGAGTTAAAATGCCAGGACTGTTTCCCTTCAGAGTTGTCTGGTATCTGATTTCAGTGGCTCTTATCAGTCCCAGACTCTTTGGAAAAATTTAATGAAATCTACAGATATTTTTTCAGGAAAGTTTACATGTGCACTCAACAAGGTTCATGGTGCCCACAAAGCCTCCTTATTCCCTACTTTTAAGAGCCAGTGGTCTATAACTGTGCTGCTTAATACAGTAGCCACCAGCCATGTGAAGCCATTCAACTTTAAATTTGTAGCCAGGTCTGGTGGCTCACTCCTGTAATCCTAGCACTTTGGGAGGCCAGGTGGGCAGATTGCATGAGCTCAGGAGTTTGAGACCACCTTGGGCAACATGGTGAGACCCTGTCTCTACTAAAAATACAAAAAATCAGTCAGGTGTGGCAGCATGCACCTGTAGTCCCAGCTACTCGGGATGTTGAGACAGGAGAATCCCTAGAGCCTGGAAGGTGGAGGTTGCAGTGAGCTGAGATGGTGCCACTTCACTTTGGCCTGTGTGACAGAGCAAGACTCTGTCTCAAAAAATAAAAAAATAAATAAAAATAAAAACCTTAATATGGGAATATATGTGGCCTACATTGTATTCTCTATTTTTGAATATGCCTAAAAGAGGATCACTTGAACCTGGGAGGCAGAGGTTGCAGTGAGCCAAGATCATGCCAATTCCCTCCAGCCTGGGCCACAGAGTGAGACTCTGTCTCCAATAAATAAATAAATAAATAAATTTAAATTTGTTATATTTTAATTACAAAATTAGCATAGACACTGTGGACCACATTTCAGGTGACTCTGTAAATTAAAAAAATAAACCTATTTATTTTAGTTATCAAAGCCTAGAATTTAGACTAGTTTTTATGTTTATATGTGACATTTGGACTAAATCACTCTCAGCCCCATGGCTGTCCTTAAGTAAGGTCCTGTGGTGAGTTTGGAAGGCAATAGTTTATTTTGTTTGTTAGGCCCCTTCCTTTTTTCATTAAAATATACTGACTTTATGTACTTCTTTTAATTGTATTTTTAAAAATTCTTCTATGAATCCTTTCTGCATTCAAAATAATTAGATAATTGGAATGGCAGGAAAGAGTTTTATGCCCTGATGTCAAAATGAAGCTACTATTTTTATCTTCTAGGTAGCTACTGGGAATAATTTCACAAGTTGTTTCAAAGATAAAATAAGCTAGCAGATATGGAAGCACTTTGCAAAGCTACGCTTTTGAATTATCTTTTGTGGGCTCTGTTTAGTTTCTTTCCTTTGTTATTCAGATAGTTTCTATAAAGTTTATTGTAGAAATTTAAAGCTTTTATCATTTATGTTACATTAAGTTATTTGGGCTTGCATTTGTCTGCTTGATTTCATTTTTGTTTCCATTCTTTCCATCTTTTGTTTCTGTAGTCGCTAACTTATTTGTTAACATCAGCCAAAAAAGAAATTGAACTAATGACAGAAGAGCTGAGGGGTCTGAAATCAGAGAAGCAGCTTCTTTCGCAGGAGGGAAATGATTTAAAGTTAGAAAACGGTTCACTTTTATCCAAGTTTGTAGAATTGGAGGCCAAAATAGCTTTACTTCAGGGAGACCAGCAGAAACTGTGGTCAGTGAATAAAACTCTTAATTTAGAGAAGGAGAAATTCTTAGAAGAAAAGCAAGATGCTGAAAAGCTTTATGAGCAAGAACATCTCAGTAAAGAAGCTTTGGCTGTTGAGAGGGAGAAACTGCTTAAAGAAATCAACGTAGCACAGGAAGAACTCTTGAAGATAAATGTGGAAAATGACTCTTTGCAAGCTTCTAAGGTGAGCATGCAGGCCCTCATCGAAGAACTCCAGCTGAGCAAAGATACTTTGATTGCTAAGACTGAGAAGGACCAGGAAGAAAAAGATCACCTGGAGGACCAGATCAAGAAACTTATTACCGAAAACTTCATCTTGGCCAAAGATAAGGATGACGACATTCAGAAGCTTCAAAGCTCTTATGAGGAGCTAGTCAAAGATCAGAAAACTATGGTACAGGAGATTGAAGATCTCACAGCTGAGAAAAAGTCAGCTTTAGAGAAACTGTCCAATCTCGATAACACGTGCATATCCTTAAAGGCAGAACGAGATAATGTTCTTCAGAACAACAGAGATCTGCAATTAGAGAAGGACATGCTGCTTCAAGATCAGGAAAAGCTGAATGCCAGCCTCCAGGCTGCCCTCCAGGTCAAACAGCTGCTCCGCTCAGAAGCCAGTGGGCTCTGTTTACAGCTGGATGATGCCAGCAAGGCCTTGAGGAAGGCAGAGCTGGAGAACATGCAACTCCAGGCCACAAACACAAGCCTCACGAAGCTCTTGGAGGAAATTAAGGCCAGCCGGGCAGTCACAGACTCCGAGTGCATCCAGCTTCTGCATGAGAAAGAAACTTTGGCTGCCTCCGAGAGAAGGCTCTTGGCAGAGAAAGAGGAACTTTTAAGTGAAAATAGAATCATCACTGAAAAACTCCACAAATGCACAGAAGAGGCTGCCCATACTGAGATGGGCCTGAATGAGAAGATCGCTTACCTGACTTCTGAGAAGGAGATGGCTTCTCAGAAAATGACTAAACTTAAAAAGCAGCAGGATAGTCTCTTGAAGGAAAAATCCGCACTGGAAACACAAAATGGAGTTTTACTTGCAGAGAGAGAGGATTCCATCAAAGCCATAGGAGACCTCAAAAGGCAATATGATCAAGAGTCTGCAAACAGAAGGATAATTGTGCATGAGAAAATGAAACTCCTTGGTAATATTGATGCGCTGAAGAAGGAGCTTCAAGAGAGAAAAAAGGAAAACCAAGAACTAGTGGCCAGCAAGTGCGACCTGTCTTTGATGCTGAAAGAGGCTCAAAATGCCAAAAAGAATCTAGAAAAAGAACACACTCACATATTGCAAGCAAAGGAGAGTTTGGATGCTGAACTTAACACGTGTTGTTCCGAGAAGAAGATTTTGCTGAGAGACGGCTTGACCCTGCAAGAAGAGTGTCAGAAATTAAGCAAGGAGATCCAGGAAATGCAGCAGTCCTTAATCCTGGAGCAGGAAGCCAGAGCAAAGGAGAGCGAGTCATCCTTGTATGAAAACAATAAACTTCATGGGAGGATGGTGCTCCTAGAGCAGGAGGTGGGGGAGTTAAGAGTGTGTATTAAGGAGCTGGAGTCCCAGAAGTTTGTGCTACTCCAAGAGAAGACCAAATTGGAGCAAGAGGTGGCAGCGATCATTGAGGAGAAGGAACTGTTGACTGCAGAAGCAGTTCAACTCGCTGCCCATATAAAGACTCTGAAAAGCGATTTTGCTGCCATGTCCAAATCCAAGGCAGAACTGCAGGAACTGCACAGTTGCCTCACCAAGATTCTGGATGACCTTCAGCTTAACCACGAGGTGACCCTGGCCGAAAAAGCCCAGGTGATGCAAGACAACCAGAACCTCTTGGCTGAGAAAAACGAAATGATGCTGGAAAAGGATGAGCTCCTGAAGGAGAAGGAAACCCTGGCAGAAAGCTATTTCATCCTTCAGAAAGAGATCAGTCAGTTGGCCAAAACCAACAGCCATATTTCAGCCAATCTCCTAGAATCTCAAAATGAAAACCGTACTTTGAGGAAAGACAAGAGCAAGCTTACCCTTAAAATTAGAGAGCTCGAGACTCTTCATTCACTTACGGTAAAGTGAGAGGTCAAGTGTTGAGCACCCAGACTGCTTACTAACACTGTGCACTAACTCAAGTGGCCTAGATCACCTTTCTTCATTTCTGCTTAGGGAAATCCACCTCATTAAGTCAGTTGCTTATATGTTTCAAGCTGTTTGTTACAGTCTGAAAGGGAGATTTTTTTTCTTTTTTTTTTTTTTTTTTTTTTTTTTTTTTACCAAGTATCTCATTGCAGTATTCTCTCCCCATTTGAGAAAATTGCAAACTGTGAATAAAAAGGATTTCTTTTTAAATTTAACGAGAAACTTTGTGAAAAAGTTAACTGTGGTTTCTTAAAGGCTTAGGAGCCATAGTGAAAGTCGTCCAGGTACAGTGACTCATGCCTGTATTTCGACACTTTGGGAGGCTGACGTGTACAGATGGCTTCAATCCAGGAGTTTGAGACCAGCCTGGACAACATAGCAAAACCCGGTCTCTACAAAAAATACAGAAATTAGCTGGGCATGGTGATACATGCCTGTAGTCCCAGCTACTCAGGAGGCTGAGGTGGGAGGATTGCTTGAGCCCAGGAGACAGAAGTTGCAGGGAACCAAGATCAGGCCATTGCACTCCAGCCTGGGCAACAAGAGTGAAACTTCGTCTCAAGGGGAAAAAAAAAGCAGTGGTGAAATTGGCACATATTGAAATATAGAGTCTTCTGTTTGGCTTTTAACTATTTCATTGTGTCTATCCATTTGGAGTTGGAAGATTCCATTGAAATCTTCATGGCTGATAATTGGATAGGGATAATGGAGAATTTTCATAAACTTTATTAGACCAATAAATTATAAACAAGTGCCTAAAAGGATTTTTTAAATTAATTAATTAATTTATTTTTAAGACAGAGTCTTTCTCTGTCACCCAGGCTGGAGTATAGTAGCGTGATCTTGGCTCACTGCAACTTCTGCATCCCGGGTTCAGGCGATTCTCCTGCCTCAGCCTCCTGAATAGCTGGAATTACAGGCCCCCGATATCATTCACGGCTAATTTTTGTAATTTTTTTTTTTTTTTAAGTAGAGAGGGGGTTTCATCATGTTGTCCAGGCTGGTCTTGAACTCCTGACCTCATGATCTGCCCACCTCAGCCTCCCATAGTGTAAGATTACAGGCATGAGCCACTGCAGCTTGCCTGTTCGTTTGTTTATTTTTTAAAGGTGGAAATCTTGCTGTGTTGCCTAGGCTGCTCTCGACCTCCTGGGCTCAAGCAATCCTCCTGTCTCAGCCCCCTGAATAGCTGCGACTATAGGTACATGCCACCGCACCTGGCTATATTTTGATTTATTTTTGTGGTTATTTTTATATCTAATTTTTTTTTTTTTGAGATGCAGTCTCACTCTGTCACTTAGCCAGGAGCCTCCGCCTCCTGGGTTCAAGCGATTCTCCTGTTTTAGCCCCCTGAGTAACTGGTACTATAGGCGCATGCCACCACATCTGGCTAATTTTTGTATTTTTTGTAGAGACGGGGTTTCAGTATGTTGACCAGGCTGGTCTCGAACTCCTGACCTCGTGATTTCCCTGCCTCAGCCTCCCAAAGTGCTGGGATTACTGGTGTGAGCCACCACGCCTGGCCATATCTAACTTTTTATAATTACTTTTTATAGCAGCTAAGAATTGGTCTCCACATGCCTCTTTTTATTCATAGCCGTGTTTTTATTCATTGCCCACAGCTTGCATTAAATGCTTCTCATTAAACACTTCAGCCTTATGTTAGAAGTGCCCAAATAATTTTGATATTTATTTGAAAAATCCTCAACCTAAATTTGACTTCAAAAGCCCCAGATTTGAAATAACAAGGATAGTATTTTAAACCTTTAATAGTAAATATGATTCCAAGAAATTCAGCTACATAAGGATGTTGTTCATTGTTACCACTGAATAGTCTTTCAAGCATAAGTCAGAATGAAGGGAGCATGCTTGCCAGTTTAACTTGGAACTTTCATTGGAAGATGTATGTTTAGAGGTTCTGAAAACATGCAAATTGCATAACAATTGACATTGAAAAATGGCAGGAAAGGGTCTGCATATTCTACTTCAGAGTAAAGACCTTTCTTGTCTTAGTCTGTCTGTTTCAGCACTGGATTGGTGACTGATTCACCCTCTCTGTGTGCCTCCCTTACCTACACAGACACTGAGTGCTGCCTGAACAGCACAGCCCGATCCTTACCTGATGGTGCCAGTGAGGGGTGTCCTCATTTCTCACAGTGTTTCCTTGTATTTAGGCTGCTCAAACAGCAGAAGATGCAATGCACATAATGGAACAGATGACCAAAGAGAAGACCGAGACACTGGCCTCCTTGGAGGACACCAAGCAAACAAATGCAAAACTACAGAATGAAGTAATCAGATTTAAATGGCTTTTTGTACAAAGAACAGCTTACCGACTTCCTGGAATGTTTGATCACTAACTCAGGATTGCTTATGTTTTTGAAGTGTGGCCTTACACAGGTTTGAAATGTATGCCAGAGCCATGATAATATTTAATAAAGTGTATCACTTCATTACTTATTAGGATCAAACTTTACAAATTGAGGAAAAAACCTTAATAGCATGGGTTTCTAAGATAACTATTTAGTGATAGCACTAGCAAAAGGAGGTACTGATGGCCTGCTCTAGCTTTTGTATCCTTTGTCTTACATCACACCCATTGTTTTTTTCTCTTCTCTTTCCCAACTTTGAGCCACTAAATTTCGTTCCTCAGCCCTGAGTTTGATGTAGGCCTTTTCTTGGCCCAGCTCAGTACTGATTTCCTTTTGTACCATCTTGAATGAGTCACTTTTGGAGCTGGGACAAATCTGTGGCGTCAAGATATTTTGATTCTGTCCACAAGTAGCATTTCTCCTTCTGTAGCATTTCTCCTCCTCTTGATTTTCCTGCTCCCACCCTCCCAGCTCGTACCAACCTTTGTTTGGAAATCTGTTACCTAAATCCTAATACTGATGTACCAAAATGGTTATGTGAAGTCCTATGGAACTTCAGATGCTTTTTTTTGTTTGTTTTTTTGAGTTGGAGTCCTGCTCTTGTCACCCAGGCTAGATGGCACAATCTTGGCTCACTGCAACCTCCACCTCCCAGGTTCAAGCAATTCTCCTGCCTCAGCCTCCCAAGTAGCTGGGATTACAGGTGCGCACCACCACACCTGGCTAATTTTTATATTCTTAACAGAGACAGGGTTTCGCCATGTTAGCCAGGCTGATCTCAAATTCCTGTCCTCACGATCCGTCTGCCTCGGTCTCCCAAAGTGCTGGGATTACAGGTGTGAGCCACTGTGCCTGGCCCAGATTGTTTTAAAAGTAACAGGCAGGTAAGACATTAAGGAAGGAAAACAAGGGGAAGGCGGTGACCAAACTGAGGAGCCACTGTAAAAACTAGGACTCCTCGTTATGGAGGTCAAGGATCAACTTCTCAAAGGATCCTTTGAGATGAACATTTGGAGGTAATGGTAGGGTCAATAACACTTCACATTGAAGGAAGTACATTTAAAGAAGGAACAATCCTAAGAGAAGATGACTTAAGCTAAAAATATAAAAGCATTTAAAAACATAGCTGTTAATCAAAATTAGAACCTGAAGTAAATGAGATTTTAGGGAATGTGTCTAACCTGCAGCAGTGGAATTGGTCCTTCTACCACAGATCCCTTTGTGTCTTTGTTATAGCCAGTATACAGGGTTGGATGAACCATATTTTCGGACCCATTGTGATATTTTGTTTTTCTTGTTTTGTTAATCTGGAATGTTAAAAGGTGTTAAAACGAAGATGTTGGTTTTAAAATGAGCAAGACACTTTCTGGGACTCCTGACTGGTGGCATGTAGCATGGCAAAAGGAGATAGCTCCCTTTTCTGGCTGTAGGAGACAACTTCCCAAGGCCCAGGAGCCACCCTGAGGAATGGAGGCCCACATGAGCTACCATCCTTGGTGTGGCCTCTACACCTAGAGTTCCAGCCGCCTGCCAGAGCCTGTGATCAGTCACATCCCCACTTATCCCAGTAACAACTCTGGCTTTCCACCAAGGGCCAGGCCCACACCTGGCTGCATCCCCATGGGCCACTGATGTGGCTAAGTGGGTGTGAGTGCTCTTCAGTCCCACGTTATAGCTTTTTCCTCTTCAGTTTCAAGTTCAGATGGGTAACTAAATTTTTTTCCAATCTACAAATAATTTTGATTCAAATAAATAATTTTTGTAGTGAGGACTATGTAAATCTGGTACTGACACTGAAAACTTTCATATCCTGGCCGGGTGCGGTGGCTCATGCCTATAAGCCCAGCACTTTGGGAGGCTAAGGCAGGCGGATCACCTGAGGTTGGGAGTTTGAGACCAGCCTGACCAACATGGAGAAACCCCATCTCTACTAAAAATACAAAAAAAATTAGCCCAGTGTGATGGTTCATGCCTGTAATCCCAGCTACTTGGGAGGCTGAGGCAGGAGAATCGCTTGAACCTGGGAGGTGGAGCTTGTGGTGAGCCAAGATTGCACCATTACACTCCAGCCTGGACACAAGAGCAAAACTCCATCTCAAAAAGGAAAAAAAAAAAAAAAATCATATCGTAAATCACTAATCTTTGGGGAAAGAAAAGGGCTTCTTTTCATTACAAAGAATAATCCTTGCTTATGTCATTACTTTGCATTTTATTTCTATTTTTTTTTAATTAATCATATTTGGTTAGGAAGTTCAGTGGTAAATGCTGAGAATTGTACACAAGATGAAAGAAAATTTTACTTTTGTGTAGCAATTTAGTTTGACATTTTGGCCAGGTGTACAGGATATGTCAGACTAAATGTAAGGAGGAGGTTTACAGTTTGTAATAGACTTGTCATCTGAGACTCAGGAGACTTTTTTTGCAAGTGACTAATTTCATCTATCTTTTCAATACACATTTTCATGAATAATTTGTACATTTATGTCATTGGAAAAGGAAATAATTTCATCAAGTTTTTTTCTCTTGGTCTTTAAGTTGGACACACTTAAAGAAAACAACCTGAAAAATGTGGAAGAGCTGAACAAATCAAAAGAACTCCTGACTGTAGAGAATCAAAAAATGGAAGAATTCAGGAAAGAAATGTAAGTTTATCTCCTTTGAGAAAAATTATGGAATTTATTTTAAATTGAAAAAGTGAATATAGTGCTAATCATTTAAAAAATATTTGAAGGCCAGGCGCGGTGGCTCAAGCCTGTAATCCCAGCACTTTGGGAGGCCGAGGCGGGTGGATCACGAGGTCAAGAGATCGAGACCATCCTGGTCAACATGGTGAAACCCCGTCTCTACCAAAAATACAAAAAATTAGCTGGGCATGGTGGTGCGTGCCTGTAATCCCAGCTACTCAGGAGGCTGAGGCAGGAGAATTGCCTGAACCCAGGAGGCGGAGGTTGCGGTGAGCCGAGATCGTGCCATTGCACTCCAGCCTGGGTAACATGAGTGAAACTCCGTCTCAAAAAAAAATAAATAAAAAATAAAAAATATTTGAGAAGTACATAAAGTATGCAAACTCTGTTGCATACCCTGGAGGTAACATCAGTAACCACTGTTAAGTCAGAACCACATCTAAGTTAAAGGATCAGAATGAAATGTGTACTGGCTGATGAGTTATGTTGGGGATTCAAATGTGACTTTGGGCTGGGTGCGGTGGCACATGCCTGTAATCCCAGCACCGGGAGGTCAAGGTGGGTAGATCACTCGAGCCCAGGAGTTTGAGATCAGCCTGGGCAACATGGTGAAACTCTGTTTCTACAAAATATACAAAAATTAATTGGGTATGGTGGTGCATCCCTACAGTGCCAGTTACTTGGGAGGCTGAGGTAGGAAGATCACGTGAGCCCGGCAGGTCAAGGCTGCAGTGAGCCATTATCATGCCACTGTACTCCAGCCTGGGTGACAGAGTGAGATCCTGTCTCAAAAAAAAGAAAAGAAAAGAAGTGACTTGAAAGCCTTATGAAAGTACAAGTAGAATCAGAATAGCCAGTCTTAACATTTGGTCTCCAACTCCTGACCTCAACTGATCCTCCCTCCTCGGCCTCCCAAAGTGCTGGGATTACAGGCTTGAGCCACCACACCTACCCAGCCAATCTTAACATTTGGAAATGTCAGACCCTTTATTAGCAAGTCCCTCAAAATTCTTTTTATAGGAAAAACAAACAGCATGTCACTTTCTACATTTTCAGTATTTCAATTTTAAGAGTAATCAAATCATCTGGCATGGAAATGAAATGACTAGCATTTTTGGAAGACTTTAAAATTAAAGTTTACACATCAATTTGTTTTATGGTTTCAGGCAGACTGTTCATACTTCCTTTGTTGATGCTAATTCAGTTCTTGCCTTTCAAGTTTGACTAGTGTAGTTATTAGAGATTGGTATTTATCTGACATTTTAAAGAATGGTTACAGTGTAGATTTCGTTTGGTCTTCTGTTAACTACACTGTATCAACCATATTAACCTAAAATCCTAAAGCTAATTAACCTGGTGAACATTTGAATATGTCTGTGTGTTTCATGGTAGATACGGTTAAGGTAGGAAGGATACAAAAGGTGAGTATATACAGTCCCTGCCCTTCAATGATTTGTTTCATTTATTTCCAATCCTAATACATAGATGAGATTCAAACAAAAACAAAAGCATCAGTTCCAAAGTCACCATCCTCAGTACTATTTGTTGACTGAGCTTGGATTAAACTAGCACGTGTGGTTCTTCTGAGAGTTTTACATTTTCCTAGGAAAAATTTGATCTGAGCTGCTCCTGTGCACATCTCATGGTATCAGTGATTTTCTTCTTCAGTCCTAGTTTTAATGGTGGGTCTCTAGATTATGTGATTATGTTTAAACAGTTCTAACAATTTCATTTATGCAGATTTATAAATTTACAATTGTGATTATGGTCATTGGGGAGGCTTCAGTTTCCTTGGGCTACCAACATCAAATGACACAAATAGAAGATGGATCACCAAGACAGGAATAACAAAGTCATTTGTTGTAACGTGATAGTTTAGTTGTATTCATTGAGGAAGTGGGTGCAGGTACAGTTTAGGATTTCTTTTTCTGGTGACACAAGTCATTTTGCAAATCTGAAGGGCTTTGGAGCACCAGGTTGAATTCCTGTGTTGTGTCCCACAGGCAACTGGTGAGGGAGCGTGGGATCTGCCACGGGTGACTCCCTCACCAGCCTCCACTGCGGTAATCCCACCACCAAGCTTCCTGGGTCCTACTAGGTGACGGAGGGGCAGGGCCAAGTGGACCTGGCCAATAGAGCTCTTGGGGTTTAGATAAAATTCTTGTTTTCTGCAGTACGACTTAGGAGTCTTTTGTTGTTATTGTTGTTTGTTTGTTGTTGCTGTTGTTTTCTGAGACAGAGTCTCACTCTGTTGCCCAGACTGGAGCGTCGTGGGTGATCTCTGCTCACCACAACCTCTGCCTCCCCGGTTCAAGTGATTCTTGTGCCTCAGCCTCCTAAGTAGCTGGGATTACAGGCACATACTGCCATGCTCTGCTAATTTTTTTTTTTTTTTTTTTTTTTTTTTGAGATGGAGTCTCACTTTGTTGCCCAGGCTAGAGTGCAGTGGTGCAATCTCGGCTCACGGCAACTTCCACCTTCCAGGTTCAAGCAATTCTCCTGCCTCAGCCTCCCAAGTAGCTAGGATTACAGTTATGTGCCATGACACCCAACTAATCTTTGTATTTTTAGTAGAGACTGGGTTTCACCATATTGGCCAGGCTGGTCTCAAACTCATGACCTTGCTGTCCACCCACCTTGGCCTCCCAAAGTTCTGGGATTACAGGTGTGAGCCACCATGCCTGGCCATATTTTTGTATTTTTAGTAGAGGTGGGGTTTCACTATGTTGGCCAGGCTGGTCTTGAACCCTTGGCCTCAAATGATCTGCCTGCCTTGGCCTCCCAAAGTGATTGGATTACAGGCATGAGCCACTGCGCCAGCTCTTAGGAGTCTTTTGTTGCAGCCATTACTAGTATTCCAGTGAGATCACCCTTTAATGTTCAGAGTCTCACTGAATCCTGTCATGTCATCTACCCCCAGTTAGCATGGGGTTGTTTTCACCCCATGAAGACATAAATTGTTTTCGTGCACCTCTCCTTTGAATTATTTCATTGACTAATAAAAGCTTAGCTGAGATTCTGGCTACAGCTGCTGTTGCGCTAACCCCAGCCTGTGCTGAGCTGTTCCTGCTGCTGTGCTTCCCAGACCTCTGATCCCTGAGCTCAGTCATTCAGGTGAGGAGGAACCAGATCCCAGGCAGAAAAAGCCTCGGCTGCTTTGGATTCTCTACCTTTTTTTGCCCCAACAGATGTGAGGGAATCACATTTTCTTGTCAGTGACATGACGCTTCATGGCCAGGACTGTTTACAAGAGGCAGGAGCAGTGGGAGACATGTTGATAGCGTTCCACGGAAGCGGGCACAGGAGGTATGGGGAGTAGGTTGAAAAAGCCCCTACCCCTGATGACTGGTGGCTCCCTGGTCAGATTTCAAGGGCCATCTGCTGTAAGAGGACTGTGTAATGGGAACATGCTTCTCAAAACACAGCAGTCACTTTGCCTTTCCCTAGTCTTATTCCTCAGGGCTCAAAGCTGGAGAATGAACAGCCGCTTGCCTCTTCCGTGGTTTAGCGTGTATGGGATTTCGTGTGTCCTCTGGAGCTTTTTTGGGGTTTCTCCTCACCTAATAGGACTGTGGTTCCTGGAGAAAAAGAGGCACCAACATAGACCAGGGTTTCTTTTTTTCTTTCTTTCTTTTTTTTTTTTTTTTTTTTTGAGACAGGGTCTCACTCTGTTGCCCAAGCTAGAAAGCAGTGGCAGCTGTCTCAGCTCACTGCAGCCTCCACCTCCTGGGTTCAATTCAGCATCCCACCTCAGCCTCCTGAGTGGCTGGGATTACAGGCACGCACCACCACGCCCAGCTAATTTTTGTATTTTTAATAGAGACGGGGTTTTGCCATGTTTGTCAGGCTGGTCTCAAACTCATGGCCTCAAATGATGCGCCTGCCTGGGCCTCTCAAAGTGCTGGGATTACAGGCTTGAGCCACTGTACTCGGCCACCTAGGAACCACTCCCTCTAGAATATTGCCCTTGCCCCTGGAAAGCAGCACTTGTAACTGAATGTTCTTTTCCTGTGTACCACTTACAAGGCTGGTTTTAAGAAAGCTCTTGCTTGATTTCAGTTAGCCAGCTCCTATTTTCAGTTGGGGATCAACAATAAAAGAGTTTCTCGTGGTGTATAATTTTGGATCTTAGGGAAAAAAGGATATAAGCAATTTAATTTTTTTTTCAATTTTTAAAATTCATTAATTATTATTATTTTTTTTAAAAAGACAGGGTTTCACCATGTTGATCAGGCTGGTCTTGAACTCCCGACCTCAGGTGATCTGCCCGCCTTGGCCTCCAAAGTGCTTGGATTACAGGCGTGAGCCACCACGCCCAGCCAAGCAATTTAATTTTTGTCTTTACTCACCTGGCACAGTAGTAAATCTACAATATATTTAGCATGATAATAGATTTATGATGGATTTATAAGTAAAATGTTTGCTTGTCAATATTAATTATGTTTATTTTGTCTTCCATTTTAAGCCTACAGTCTTTTCTGTGTCAAGGTATCTTGTCATGTAGAAAGAAAAGTAGCTTCTTTAAAAACCATTGGAAATATTTTTGTGGCTATTTTGAGAATCATTCTTTGAGTATTTCCAGAATTTGGGTTATCAGAGCCTCTTTCCTCTATGAAATGAATTAACCCGCTACCCACTAAAGAAAAAATGAAGTGCCCTATATCTGAATCACGACTGAAGTCATCTGCCAATTGTAGCTCCTATTCTTGTGGTTTTGCTGCTTACTGGCTTTATGATTTGGGGCAAATCTGTGTACTTTCCAGAGCTTCAATCTTCCTGTTAAAACATAAATAACATTAGCCTCCTTGGGCTTCCAGGATTAAGTGAGAAAATGGACATGGAGGCATTTTGTACATTTTAAAACACTAAATTTTGTTTTTATAGGTCAGTGCTTTAGGCCACTTTGGCCACTTTTAGATTACTTCCTTGATGCGTTGTTTTAAATTTTCTTTTCTGTGGGCTTGAGAGAGAAGGAACAAGAGTGTAAATGTAGTACTTTGACAGGCCACACACATGCAGACACCATGTAGCCACTCATGAAGACAGTGACCACCTGGAAAATATGACGTTTGGCTTACGATAATTTTACCATAAGGAAATCTGATTTGTCAAGGATTGATGGACTTGGACAGATGAACTTTAGCTGTGATATGTGTGTATGCATGTGTACATACATACATATATGAATAGAGATTTGTATATATGAATCTCTTTCGTGAGTAACTAGCTGAGGCTAAAATTCCCTCTCAGTTTTTCTTTAATTGCTAAATAAACATCTCTGTAGAAAGCCTAATTAGTATGCCAAGAAAATTTTTGTGTAGATTTATTTCCCTAAGTCTTCCTGAGGTCATCCCAGTGTGCATATTATAGGTGGATGGAGAATTAAAAATTGAGAAAATCGAATGTGCCGAGAACCGCCACCCATTAGACAATTGAAGTTAAAAATAGATGCGTTCATGCATCAGCAGATGGATTCATACCCAGATGACTTGATTCAGAATTCAGCCATGTATGACAGCTTGCTAAATGGAGTTTAACCAACACAGACGTACTTAAAATTCACAATTGCATCAAAACCCTCTAGAGCATAAAACTAAGATTTAGTGATCAAATATTGTGCATATTCATGTATAAAGGATAATGTTTAGGATGTATGTTTTTGATTATTTTAAGAACAGGAAGTTGTTTAATAAATATAGCTATCCTGTTCATATTTTCTATGGTTATTCATGGTATAGGTTAGCAGGTTGTATTATATTTTTATTTGCTTTTTTCAATTATAAATCAGCATTGTGGAAAGACTATCAAAATAAAACACCTGTTATGTAATTAGAAAACTATTTCCTTTGGGCATTCCGCCTCTAGTTGTCCTAAAATTATACTCAGATTTACATCAGCACTTGACTCTGACAGATACTGGTAAATGGGACCATTGGATTTTTATTTCTTCCAGAGAAAAACAAATTTATAGATCTGTGCAGTTAGAACAGAGTGCCTTGGCAGCAAATTAAATCACTTTATCAATGAAGTGGATTTTAGTAAAATAATCTAAGGGAAATATTCCTAAACACAGGAGGGCTGACCATCTCTTCTGCCATGTATTTTATAGCAAAATTCCTTTTTTATGGTGTAAGTTTGAGTGGTGGGAGGGTGGGCACAGTGTTTATTAGGTTCTGAAAAATGTAATAATTGTGGGTGGCAGTCCTCCTTTTGGGAGGTTATGGCCATTTAGCCCTTCTGCATGTAGATAATACTGTCTGCTGTTATTATAGATCCTATCAGTCACGTGACCCAGATATATTTTCCTCAGTGCTGTGAAGCTGGTTGTCTCCCACAGTTTCCTTGCCTGTCTTGTTTCTATGGTAACCCGGCACTCACTGTCCTTGCAGAGAAACCCTAAAGCAGGCAGCAGCTCAGAAGTCCCAGCAGCTTTCAGCATTGCAAGAAGAGAACGTTAAACTTGCTGAGGAGCTGGGGAGAAGCAGGGACGAAGTCACAAGTCATCAAAAGGTCAGTGTCCTTTGGTGGGGGTTTCCAGCTCTGCCGTGCCAGCTGCTGCTGCTGTTGGCAGCATGCTCAGAGGCTACTCAGAGGTCTGCTCAGTGTGGTGGGGTCATTCCAAATGGAATTCCAAGTTACTTGTGCTATGTGTCTCCTTGTTTTCAAACGTACTGCTGTAGGATTTAGGGTAGGAACGATTTGACAAGTCCTTTAAAAAACACACAAAATACTGGAACTTCCAAGCAAGTAGAAAATATGGTCTTTATTAGACAATCTTACAGCTAAACATTTAAATAGAAGGGGACAGTATCTTCTACCTACTACTACTTGGATTTCAAAATTATTTTTCTCTTAAGATTTTTTTCACTTTGATCAAAACTGATTTTGAAGAACAGATTCCAAGAATATAGATTTGGTGTGAGTGTTGGCAACTGATTTTTAATAGAACTCTGCTTTTCTTTAAATTAGAAAACATGCTTACGCCTTTCCTAATGGAACTGTGCATATATGTGCCCTTGTGTGCTTTGGTAAATATAAAATATATGTTACAACTGGAATGAACTACAAGCAGACCACAACCTGTTTGCTTCTATATTTAAATTACAGAGGTTTCTTACAGAAGTTAAACGTGGCAACAAAACTGATTTTAAAGGAAGCTGTATTCTACCTTTTATTCTTCTCTAGCAGTTGAATCAAAGTGCTGAATTGTGAGTCACATCTGACTTCAGAGCAGCAGCTTAGAATTACATTTTTAAGAGACTTTTGCTGTGTAGTCATTCATTCTTGCTTTGTACTCCAAGGGGAATTTTTTTTTCCCATTATATGTTGCAAACATTAATTCTTACTTGGAATGGAGTAATTTGGGGTAATTGTACGGAGTAGCCATTGACATGGTGCAGTTTGTGGCAAAAGCACTTTTTGGAGAGTTAATTTTAGACTTTAAAATCTTCACTATCACTCTCCACAATTTTCTTATTTTGTGAAAGAAATGCCACATCTCTCCAGACTCCAAAATGATGACGATGCTATTGGTGATAGTAACTAACACTTATGGGCTCTTGCTATGTGACGGCACAAATAAATGGTAGCTATCATCTCAGTCCCTGCCATAATTCAAAGCAATAGCACTATTATTATCCCCATTTGTGAAAGGGGAAATGGGAGCACAAAGATGATAGTAATTTGTTCAGCATTACTCGGTGAGTAGTGTCAAGAGATGTCATCTTCTGATGGGGGCCAAGGAAAGAATCAGTGTGTTGACTTAACTAGGGTCACTGCACTCTCCCTTCATGAGTTTGTGGGAAACTGGAGTTCATGAAGAATCAAAGACCATTGACCAGCAGGGGTTCTTTTTTTCTGGCATAAGCTGAAACACGCACATCATTTGGCATCTCCAGTATCAATGTGTCCACAGGGACTTGGAAGAGAAGAATTTTGGCTAAGTGCTGAGTCTATTCCCATCTTGTATCATTTCATTGAACATCTCTGGTAGAGAGAATGGTTTCCATAAATAGGAGGAACATACAGAGATTATCCTCTTATCTTATGCTGTGACTTTAACTGAACTGATGATTATAGTTCTTGTCTCTGTCACTCAGAACCAGAAGGGATTCAGGAGACAACATGCTTCCTTGTTTAGAATTTCCCACAGTTTCTTGCCTGTGTTGGACTCCTCTCTATCCTAGCAGCTCTGTTCTTTTTTGCAGTAGAGATTTCAGTTAGCTTCCTACTGAAAAGGTTTTGTGATTTAAAAATGTAAAAATCAGGCACTTTGCAGAGTGATAGAAAATAATGCCTACAGGAACAGGGGGATGGTGGGGTGCGAGTGAAGAAGTGACTTCCTTTTAAAGAATGGGGTGGATTCTTATGCTACTGGTAGTTTTCTGTATTTAACTCAGAAGGAGAAATAATATGGGTGTGAACTAAAATGTGATAGGCTTTCATGATGGAGATTGTGGAAAATATTGATTACCAAAAAAGATTACAGATCATTCTTTCCATGGAATATATATTTCAAAAGAGTGGAGTGAGCCACCCATTTAAAATAACTTAGAAGCAACCTTAGTTTAATAAAGACTGATTAATCATGGGGCTCTGTTACTCTCTTACTGTATCATTTCCAAGAATTCTATAAAATTTCACTTAGTTGCTTTCTACAGTTAAGTCAAACTATTGATCAGCTGTGTTAGAAATATAAAGCTATTGTATTTGGCAGAAATGCTATTTAAAAAAAGATTTTCAGGCCGGGCGCGGTGGCTCAAGCCTGTAATCCCAGCACTTTGGGAGGCCGAGGCGGGTGGATCACGAGGTCAAGAGATCGAGACCATCCTGGTCAACAAGGTGAAACCCCGTCTCTACTAAAAATACAAAACATTAGCTGGGCATGGTGGCGCGTGCCTGTAATCCCAGCTACTCGGGAGGCTGAGGCAGGAGAATTGCCTGAACCCAGGAGGCGGAGGTTGCGGTGAGCCGAGATCACGCCATTGCACTCCAGCCTGGGTAACATGAGTGAAACTCCGTCTCAAAAAAAAAAAAAAAAAAAAAGATTTTCAGTTGTAGTACTACAGAAAAATTTACTTTTTCATTCTAAAATTGAGACAGTGGAGACTAGATTGACTTGGGAAAGGTAAATACTGACCCATGACCCAGGAATCTCTTCTGACTCCTTATTTAGAAGCACCATAATTTGTTGAATTGAGCTGATTGCTTTACCATAATTTCATGGAATCATCACAACCTACCTGAGAGATAGTAGGATTATTTTTAGACAGGAAACAGGCTCAAACATGAACTAACTTACCAAGGATACACAGATAGGCAGTGGAGGAACTGAGATTTGAAATCATGTCTGTCTAACTTGAAAGAAAGCCTGTTTGTCCAGCTGCTGTCCTATACTGAGAATAAAACTTATTTCTACTTACTTCATGATTATTGTTCAAGATTTTTAAAAAGCTGTGAGCTAGAAATGGGGTAGGTGGGGTCAAACAGTGCTCTAAAAATGCACTTGGAACACTACCGGTACTTTTTTTTTTCCTGCCTCAAATGTTTTGCTTAGAAAACCCAGGGCATCTCAGAATCTTGCCATTCACAGGTCTGCTTTTGTGTCTTTTCTTGTCTCCTTTCCCATTTGGTAAGTGTATCTCATTCTTAGAGGCCCATGTTAATGGTCATTGCCTCTGATCTCAATCAGAGTGAGCTCCTGCCTCTCTGCAGTGCCCTGATCCTTAGAACCCAGCACTGTGGTCAGTATCATGTGCTTCTGCTTCTCCCAGACTGTGAGAAAGTAGGAATCATAGAGCACCACTTGTAGGTTTGAATGAATGGATGGGTATTTGGTGAGTATCTTGTTTTTAGCCAGAGCCCCAGTTTCTGTTTTATAGAAAAGAGACTTTGTGATTGCTCTTTCCACTTTTTTAGATGATTCCATTTACCTCCAGTTTCATAACTGTATTAGGGTTCACTAGAGGGACAGAACTAATAAAGAGGAGTTTATTAAGGTGTATTAACTCACACAATCACAAGGGCCCACAGGAGGCCATCTGTAAGCTGAGGAGCAAGGAAGCCAGTCCGAGTCCCAAAGCTGAAGAACTAGAAGTCCAAGTTCGAGGGCAGGAAGCGTCCAGCCTGGGAGAAAAATGTAGGCTGGGAGGCTAAGCCAGTCTAGCCTTTAAGCATTCTTCTGCCTGCTTTTTTTTTTTTCTTTAGCTGGAGTCTCACTCTGTATTCCAAGCTGTAGTGCAGAAGCTCTATCTCGGCTTACTGCAACCTCCGCCTCCAGGGCTCAAGTGATTCTTGTGCCTCAGCCTCCCTAGTGGCTGGGACTACAGGCGAGTGCCACCACACCCAGATAATTTTTTGTATTTTAGTAGAGACTGGGTTTCATCCTGTTGCCCAGGGTGATCTCGAACTCCTGAGCTCAGACAGTCTGTCCACTTCAGCCTCCCAAAGTGCTGGGATTACAGGTGTGAGCCACCACACCCGGCCATCTGCCTGCTTTTTGTTCTGGTTGCCATGACAGTTGATTAGATTGTGCCCACCCAGATTAAGGGTGGGCCTGCCTTTCTCAGCCCATTGGCTCAAATGTTAATCTCCCTTGGCAACACCCTCCCAGACATACCTAGGATCAAGACTTTGCTTCCGCAGTCCAGTCAAGTTGACACTCAGTATGAACCATCACAATAGCTTTTTTTGGAGAGCTGTACTTGCCAAAAACCTCATCGCCAACTTAGTAGGGCATTTGCTTTCTGCGTAGCTAGTAGAAGCATATAGTGTAAATTCAGGCAGGGTCATGTAGTTTAAGATTATTGGAAACCATACAGAGTATTCATTTCTTTTTTTAAGAGATAGGGTCTCACTGTGTCACCTGGGCTAGAGTGTAGTGATGCTATCATAGCTCACTACAGCCTCAACCTCCTGGGCTCCCAGCCCCTATTTTCTTTTCATAGGGAATTCTAAAAATAATGTTAGTTCTTCTACAGAAATAGTCACCTTAGGTAGTCACTTTTGATATGTCTGATTTATTGTTTCCAAACCTCAACATGTGTTCCCCCTTGTAAAGATAGCAAATACAGTGAGCTGTCACTATGGGAACAGAGCTGATTCTCCCCCTGGCTATTTGTGGAATGAGGTTACAGTTTGCTTATGGAAACTGGACAGGGATTAAATGACTCCATAAGTGTATTTCATGAACAGTTTTTCCTAACAGAGTTTACAGCAGATGTGTTACACAAAAAAATTGGGGTTAGCAACTAAATTGATCATGAATAGTCACCTGCCATTTAAATGAGCCTGAATTCCCAGACATGAATGCTTAGAAAGGGAAAGCTATTTTTAGCTTATTGTGTATTAGTTTGGAAAAATGGTGGTTATCAGCCATCATATTTTTAATCTGGGCTCAGGGGACTTCTGGGCAACTAGGGCCAATTGAAGCGAGATCACCGCCTCCTGCTCTCTCCTTTCAGTACCCAATGCTACGAACACAGTTTTTCTGTATTAAAAAATGTGTCCAGCAGAAGCCAACAAAGACAGTCAACTTCATGCTGTAAACTTTTTTTTTTTTTTGAGACAGAGTCTCACTCTGTCACCCAGCCTGGAGTGCGGTGGTACGATCTCGGCTCACTGCAATCTCACCTCCCAGGTTCAAGCAATTCTCCTGTCTCAGCCTCCTAAGCAACTGGGACTACAGTCATGTGCCATCATGCCCAGCTAATTTTTTTGTATTTTTAGTAGAGATGGGGTTTCACCAATTTTGCCAGGTTGGTCTTGAGCTCCTGACCTCACGATCCACCCGCCTTGGCCTCCCAAAGTACTGCTGTAAACTTTTAAATTGGCAACCAAGGCTGGATGCGGGGGCTCACACCTGTAATCCCAGCACTTACTTTAGGAGGCTGAGGCAGATAGATCGCCTGAGGTCAGGAGTTCGAGACCAGCTGAAAAACATGGTGAAATCCCATCTCCAATAAAAAATACAAAAATGAACCAGGCATGGCAGTGCATGCCTGTAATTCTGGCTATTCAGGAGACTGAGGCAGGAGACAGGAGAATCTCTTGAACCCAGGAGGCAGAGGTTGCATGAGCTGAGATTGCACCACTGCACTCCAGCCTAGGTGACAGAGCAAGATTCTGTCCAAAAAATAAAAAGTAAATTGGCAACCAAAAAAGGAAACAAAATTGTGGGTTGACTCTGACACTGTGTCCCCAGTGGTAAGTGGAAAGAATGATGAACAGCAAAATCCTGAGAATTTTTACTCAAATCCTGTCTGTCTCTTCGCCCAGTCCAGTTTGGAAAAAATTAGACTGAAGAGGTGAGTAGACAGCCTGGGAAAAGTCAAGGAAAAATTTCTGAGGCTTGATACCCTCTTGTACCACCTCAGGATTTTACTAGCAGTGGGAATATCTGCCAGTGGTCGTTTTCTATAGCTAGGCCAGCCAACAAACTGTGGCTGACAGGCACAGGGCACCATGGGTATTTTTTCCAAGTGATAAGAAGTCTGCAGGTGGGCAGTGCAGGGCGGGTGTCCCCTCAGGAACGTCCTCACAGAGCCGGCTCTTCCTTCTGCTTGCTGCCCTCCTAGGCGTGTAGCTCCTGTCCACTTGATCCCCAGTTGGCTGTTGTACCTCAAGCATCGCAGAGCTGTCCGGAAGGAAGCAGGGGAGGACAAGGCAGGGAAACGCAAAGGGCTTCTCACATGCTCTGTCTTCTAATTTAGGGAAGAAAGTTCATATTTCTGTGATCGTATCACATAACCGTCTCTGACCACAGGAGTGGCTGGGTTCCAGTCTCTAGGAAGGGAAGGTAGCAGAAGTGGTAAGAGCAGTTGTGGAAAGAGCTTGCTGGGGATACGTGCCCCAAGGCAGAGGATATTCTCCTGTGGGAATGGGATTACCTGTATTCAGGTAGAGTGAGTGATATGTACAGAACACTGAAGAAAAATCTCAGGAAAGAGATCGCCAACAGAGTCTTTGTGTAGCCTCAACTATCCCAAACTTGACTCTATCCAGAAACCTCTGGCTATAGAAATGTGTCAATTACAATGCTTAACTTTCAGCTGTAGCACAGGGTTGAAGATAAAGGCCTCAGATAAGGTAGGAAGGGTGTTGGGGGAAACTCATGGCATATGGAACAAAGGGAAGGTCTAGGTAGAGTCATCCGGAATAAGATGAAGTGTATGCATACCATAACCTAAGACGGAAAGGGAAAGAACAGAACACCAAGAGCCAGAGAGAGACAGGAATTCAGGCCAAGAGAAGCTGATACCCAGGGAAAATAGGGCTTTGTGTTATGTAAAACTAAAGTTATTTGAATAAAACAACTGTTCAAAGAGGAGATGATAAAATGATACAAGTTTAACAGGGAGATTGAAGAATTAAGGAAACAAATTCAAGACCAAACCACACCATATCAAGACTACTAAATAAATCAGAAACAGAAAGCAGCCTTATAAACATTTCTTAAAAATATAAAGGAAAGGACTGGGTGCAGTGGCTCGCGTCTATAATCCCAGCACTTTGGGAGCCCAAAGCAGGAGATTGTTTGAGCCCAGGAGTTCAAGACCAGCCTGGGCAACATAGAAAGACTCTGTCTCAAAAAAAAAAATAAATAAAATAAAAAATATATATATAATATATATAATAAATATATAATATATATTATATAATATAATAATATATATTATATATATTATAATATATATTATACAACATATATAATATATAATATAATAAATATATAATATATATTATTTAATATATATTATATTAATATTATATATAATATATATAATATATATATATGCTGGGTGTGGTGGCTCAAGCCTGTAATCCAAGCACTTTGGGAGGTGAGGCAGGTGGATCACTTGAGGTCAGAAGTTTGAAACCAGCCTGGCCAACATGGCAAAACCCTGTCTCTACTGAAAATACAAAAATTAGCTGAGCATAGTGGCAAGCACCTGTAATCCCAGCTACCTGCATACTGACACAGGAGAACAACTTGAACCTGAGAGGCAGAGGTTGCAGTGAGCTGAGATGGCACAACTGCGCTCCAGCCTGGGGGACACAGCAAGACTCCATCTCAAAAAAAATATATATATATATATGTGTGTGTATGTGCGTATAATATATATAACATGTGTACACACATATATATGTATACATAATATGTACAACACACATATATTATAACATGTTATAGATGTTACATATATGTTACATATGTTATATGTATGTTACATATATACTCATATATAATGTATTATATATGTATAAATATATATAACATGTGTTATGTGTTATATATATGTTATATGCATATATATGTATATTGTGTGTGTGTGTGTGTGTATATATATATAATTTTTTTAAAGTATTAGGAGATAAGGAAATTTTCCCAAGTAAAGGAAGAACTGAATCTGCAAACAGAAAAGAGAGTGGGTTGTATGGAAACCCAGTAGGGGAACCCACTGGGAAAAATTGGTCCAAAATAAACACACACACACAAATACCCTGGTGATTATTGAAATTCAACAATATAGAAATAGTTCTAAGTGCCCAGGCAGAAAAATCAAATTTCTTATAAAAACTTAAAAAACCAGCCCACTGGGCCGGACGCGGTGGCTCATGCCTGTAATCCCAGCACTTTGGGAGGCCGAGGCGGGTGGATCACAAGGTCAAGAGATCGAGACCATCCTGGTCAACATGGTGAAACCCCGTCTCTACTAAAAATACAAAAAATCAACTGGGCATGGTGGCGCGTGCCTGTAATCCCAGCTACTCAGGAGGCTGAGGCAGGAGAATTGCCTGAACCCGGGAGGCGGAGGCTGCGGTAAGCCAAGATCGCACCATTGCATTCCAGCCTGGGTAACAAGAGCGAAACTCCGTCTAAAAAAAAAACCAGCCCACTGCAGATACATTCAATGCCAGAAAATTCTGCTGCACTGCGTCCAGAGTTCTCAGGGACAGGAAATATGGCCAAGGTTGTCATATCCAGATAATGCCTATTCAGGTTCATGTTTTCAGATATGAAAGGACTTAGAAGCTGTGGTGTCTGTGGGTCCTTCTGGAAGTAGACACTTGATGGTAAATTTGAGCCAAGCAAGACATGAATCAAAATAAAGGCATTAGCAAAAGAGAAATGGACACAAGGACTGGTCGTGAGCATTAAATCCAAGTAAACAGATAGCTAAGCACACAGCTGTGGGGTTTATGGGCACATACTAATGTTGTGGGGTTCTTTGTTTTTTGAGATGGAGTCTCATTCTGTTGCCCAGGCTGGAGAACAGTGGCACAATCTCGGCTCACTGCAACCTCCACCTCCCGGGTTCAAGGGATTCTCTTGCCTCAGCCTCCCAAGTAGCTGGAAATACAGGCGCACGTCACCACGCCCAGCTAATTTTTGTATTTTTAGTAGAGATGGGGTTTCATCATGTTGGCCAGGCTGGTCTCAAACTCCTGACCTTGTGATCCTCTCACCTTGGCTTCCCAACTGGGATTATAGATGTGAACCACCGTGCCCGGCCCATACTAATGTTTTTAATATTTTATTTGGAAATTATTTCAAACCTTGTGAAAAGTTGTAAGAATAGAACAAATAATGCTCATATTTTATTATTTTTACATAAACCCCATGCAGTCATCAAATTCAGGGAGTTTAACCTCAATACAACACAATTACCGATGTACAGACCCTATTCCTGTTCAGGCAGTTGTCCCAGTAATGTCTTTACAGCTTTATTTTTTAAATTCAGGATCCAGTCCAATTTCATGCATTCTTCTCACTGAATTGTCATGTCTCTTTAGTCATCTTTAATTTGGAATGATTCCTCTGTTTTTGTCTTTCATGACATTGACTTTTTTTTTTTATAAGAACAGGCCAGTTAAAGCTGCATAAAGTCTCTCATTTTCAGTTTGTGTGATGTTTCTTCCTGATGATATTCAGGTTACGCATTTTTAGCAGGAAGACTATGTAAGTGATACTGTGTCCTGCCAGGAGGCATATTGTTAAGCCAGCTACCCCAAGTGAATCTTAACAGCATATGCTGTTTCTTTGTCCCATTATTGGTGATGTTAATTTTGATCATTTGGTGAATACAAGTTTAAAACATTTGCAAGGTAAAAAGAAAATGAAAAAAAGTAGAAAAAATATATAGAGAACGTGACTAACAAAATTTGATCGCCACTGCACTCCAGCCTGGGTGACAGAGCAAGACCCTGCTTCAAAAAAAAAAAAAAAGAATTAATTTGAAATGATGTCAACATATTACATTTTAAAAACATATTTTACTTAAAAAATTTTACAAAACAGGGCCGGGCGCGGTGGCTCAAGCCTGTAATCCCAGCACTTTGGGAGGCCGAGGCGGGTGGATCACGAGGTCAACAGATCGAGACCATCCTGGTCAACATGGTGAAACCCTGTCTCTACTAAAACTACAAAAAATTAGCTGGGCATGGTGGCGCGTGCCTGTAGTCCCAGCTACTCGGGAGGCTGAGGCAGGAGAATTGCCTGAACCCAGGAGGCGGAGGTTGCGT